>NW_007261413.1:0-38196 GCF_000164805.1 Carlito syrichta
CCTTTTGATTCTGGGGATATGATTATGGTTGTAGATGGTCCCAGGAAACAAAAGGATTTCTAGGGCCAAATCCTTGATTACAACAAGCAAGAGGACCAGAAAGATCCTGAGGATCTGTAATGACAGATTTAGCATATCCACGGAGCAAGTAGCTCTGAAAATGTAGGGACGAGAAGCCCAGATTTCTGATTAAACCTTATGAAGAGGCCTTGCAGATTCCAGAAATAGAGAACTCCTAGAACCAGATTTCCATTTAATTCTCAGAAATATGCCCTGATTTTTCCTGTCTCTTTAGATTCCAAATTCAGTATATCAAAAGACAGATGCCCAGAAGATTCCTAGATTTATGGATTCCATGATTCCTGGTTACAATTGAAAGTACGTAGTAAACATTTGGCAAGTGCAAAACCCTTGTCCCGTCTCAAAATAAAAAGAAATATGAAAGGGGAAGGATTACAGTGTTCACCTTAAGACCAGAGTTACATCCAAATATGGCAAGATTTTTCTTTTTAACCTGGAATCTGGCCTTAATTGTTCTGAGGAACTTAAGGGACTTGGGTGCCCAATACCATTCACAACTTTTAAGAGGACCAGACAGAATGTTGCTGGAGTCCTGAAATGACTGATTCATAATATCCGAATGCTAAATTGCTCTGAAATATTTGGGTAGCTCGAAGTTCTGTTTCTAGTTTGTCGCATAGCAGACAACCTGGGAAATATTTGGAATAAGGGCGCGTACAACAATGATTCTTTACACATACTTAGTTGCAGGCCATGTAGTGTCCTGTATGTTAGGACTCTCTTTCGCTTGATAACTGTTTTGAAACCCTGATTCTTGTTTAGCCCTTAGTAAGAAGTCATGTACATTTTTTGATAGAGGAACCGTGGAAAACAGATTTCTTCTCTTTTATTAGGAGGAGACCATGTTGTTTCCAGTATATGATGATTGCTATTACCCACATTCATGCCTCGAATCCCTGATTCTTCTTTAGCCGTCAGCAAGATGCCCTGTAGATTTTCAGGACCGAGGACTCGTATAACCCAGATTCCTTATTTTTAGCAACAGCCATGCAGTTACCTGTATATGAGTACTCCTGGTCACAGATACATGCGTCGAAAGCTTGATTCCTGTTTAGATCTTAGGAAGACCCCGTATACTTTTTTGGAGATTGTGAAAGCAAGTCACCCACATTCCTTATTCTTTCTTAGGAAAAGTCAGTGCATTTGCCTTTATAGGAGGATTTCATTTCCCTAGTTTATTCTTCAAAACCCAAATTCTTGTTTAGCCCTTAGCAAGAAAGCCAGAAGTTTTTTTGGGATGGAGGACACGTGTAATCCAGATTCCTTATTCTCCTTTATCAATAGACAGTGCAGTTTCCTGTATATGAAAACTTCCATTATCCAGATTCCTACTCCCAAAACCTGAATAGTGGTTATCACTCAGCAAGATGGTCTGTAGGTTTTTGGGGTGGAGGCCTCTTGTAACCAAGATTCCTTATTCTTCCATAGCAACAGGTCGTGTATTTTTCTGTATATGAGGACGCCCATTACTGAAATTCCTGCCTCATTATCAGCAAGTCGCCAAGATATTTCCCGGTGACTTCAAATTCCAGTTGCTTGGATATCAAGAGTAAGACTCCCATTAAGTTCTTGAGGAATTGGAACCCAAGATTCCTGGTATCTTTTCAAAAAACAAACAAAAATGTGGCGACATAGAAGCCCAGTTTGCTGATTAAACTTTATCATGAGACTTTGTAGATTTAGGCGATTGAGAACTCCAAGATCCAAATTCCCTTTCTGTTCTCAGCAAGATGTCGTGAATTTACCTGTCCATGTGGATTCCAAAACTCTGTGTACAAAAATCCAGATGCCCAGATGTTTCCTAGGGATTGGAATCCATGGATCCTCGTTACATTTTTATAAATTGTACTAAGTATTTTTGCAACTGCAAAACCCTTGGCCCCTCTCCAATAAAAGTACAAACGGAAATTTAAGGATTACCAACTTCATGTTAAGACCAAAGTTATATCCAAATACGACAAGATGATACTTTTTTTTTCCGGGAAACTGGCCTTAATTGTCCCTGAGGAACCTAAGGGACTTGTACTACCAGATACCCGATTACAACTCTCAAGAGGACCAGAATGTTGCTGGGGTCCTGAAATGAATGATTCATAATACCCACAAGTCAAGTATCTCTGAAACATGAGATGAGTTCGAAACCTTGATTCTTGTTTATACCGCAGCAAGACACCCTGAGAATTTTTCGAATTGTGTACTACTGTATCACAGATTCCTTATTCATTCTCAGCCAGGGGCTGTGTAATGTCCTGTACTGAAGAAACCCTTTCCGCAAAGTCTTGTTTGGAAACCCTGATTCTTGTTTTGCCATTAGCAAGATGACATTTAGATAATCTGAGAGAGGAACCGTGTAAAACAGGTTTCTTATTTCTCCTTAGCTAGAGATCATGTACATTCTGTACATGAGGACTGCTGTTACCTAAGTCCCAGTTTCTAAACCCTGATTTTTATTTAGCACAACAGATGGCCTGTTGATTTTCATGACTTATGTATGCTATAACCTCGATTTTTTTCTTCCCTGTCAAGGAGCGGTGTATTTTCCTGTATAATAGGAAGTTCATTAGATACATCCTGCTTTGAAACTCATTCCTTTTTAACACGTTACAAAAAGCTCTGTAGATTTTTGGTATTGAGGACTCGTGTAACCCAGATTCCTTATACTTTCTTAACTAAAGGTCATGTAGTTTCCTGTAAATAAGGACTCCATTTCCCAGATTCATGCTCGAAAACACCAATATCGTGTTTTGCGCATAGTAAGACGACCTGAAGTTTTCTTGGGATGGAGGACGCGAGTAATGCAGATTTCTTATTCTTACATAGCAATAGGCAGTGAAGTTTCCTGTATGTGAGGACTCTCATTACCCAGATTCCTACTTCAAAAACATGATTCGTGGCTACGTCTTAGGAAGATGACCTGTAGTTTTTGGGATTGAGAACTCATATAAGGAAGATTCCTTATACATCCTTAGCAATATGACGTGTTGTTTCCTGTATATGACGACCTCCATTACCCAGCTTTCTGCATCATTCTGCAGTATGCCAGGACAGTTCCTGGAGACCGAGAATTCCAGGTTTTTGGATATCAAGAGAAAGACGTCCATAATGTTCTTTGGGAACAGGAATCCAAGATTCCTGGTTCCGCTACACAAGACATCCCCAAAATGTGAAATCTTCCAAACCCAACATCCCAATTCCGACCTGCCCCCCCCCAAGAATTTTCTGTACTTTGAGGTCACCTCAATCGAGGAATTTTGTACCAATATACCTTTTGATTCTGGGGAATATGATTATGGTCATAGATGGTCCCAGGAAACAAAAGGATTTCTAGGGACAAATCCTTGATTAGAACTAACAAGAGGACCAGAAAGATCCTGAGGATCTGTAATGACAGATTTAGTGTATTCACGGAGCAAGTAGCTCTTAAAATGTAAGGAACCAGAGGCCCAGATTGCTGTTTAAACCTTATCAAGAGGCCTTGTATATTCCAGAAAATGAGAACACATAGAACCCGATTTCCTTTTTATTCTCAGTAAGATGCCCTGATTTTTCCTGTCGATTTGGATTCCAAATTCTGTACATCAAGAGTTAGATGCCCAGAAGTTTCGTAGTACATGGATTCCATGATTCCTTTTATCATTAAAAGTACGCAGTAAACATTTGTAAAGTGCAAAACCCTTGTCCCGTCTCAAAATAAAAAGTGACACGGAAGGCGACGGATTACAGGGTTCACCTTAATACCAGAGGTACATCCAAATATGGCAAGAAGATTCTTTTTATCCTGTAATCTAGCCTTAGTTGTCTGAGGAACCTAACGGACTTGTAATGCCCAATACCCGTTTACAACTTTTAAGAGGACCAGAATGTTGCTGGAGTCCTGAAATGACCGATTCATAATATCCCCATGCTAAGTTGATCCAAAACATTTGGGGAGCTCGAAGCTCTGTTTCTTGTTTGTCCCATAGCAGACACCTTGGGAATTTTTTCGATTGGGATGCATACAACAAAGATTCTTTATTCGTACTTAGTTGGAGGTCGTGTAGAGTCCTGTATGTGAGGACTCTCTTTCCCTAGATTACTGTTTCAAAACCTTGATTCTTGTTTATCCCTTATTAAGACGCCATGTAGTTTTTTTGATAGATGAACCGTGGAAAAGAGATTTCTTCTTTTTTCTTAGCATGAGGCCATGTAGTTTCATGCATATGAGGATTGCTATTACCCACATTCTTGCCTCTAATCTTTGATTCTTCTTTAGGCGTCAGCAAGATGCCCTGTAGATTTTCAGGACTGACGACTCGTATAACCCATGTTCCTTATTTTTAGCAACAGCTGTGCAATTGCCTGTATATGAGTACTCCTGTTCAGAGATACATGCGTCAAAAGCTTGATTCTTGTTTAGATCTTAGGAAGACGCTGTATACTTTTTTGGAGATTGAGAAAACATGTCAAACACATTCATTATTCTTTCTTAAGAAAATTCAGTGCAGTTGCCTGTATATGAGGATTTAATTTCCCTAGTTTATGCTTCAAAACCCAACTTCGTGTTTAGCACTTAGCAAGAAAAACTGCAGTTTTATTGGGATGGAGGACAAGTGTAAACCAGATTCTTTATTCTCCTTTAACAATAGACAGTGCAGTTTCCTGTATATGAGGACTCCCATTATCCAGATTACTATTTCCAAAACCTGAATGTTGGTTATCTGTTAGCAAGACATTGTGTAGGTTTTTGGGATGGAGGACTCGTGTAAGAAAGATTCCATATGCTTCCGTAGCAACAGGTCGTGTAGTGTTCTGTATGTGAGGACGCCCATTACTGAAATTCTTGTTTCATTCTTAGCAAGACGCCAAGATATTTCCTGATGACCTAGAATTCCAGTTGCTTGGATATCAAGAAAAAGACTCCCAAAAAGTTATTGTGGAATGGAACTCAAGATTCCTGGTTCCTTTTCGAAAGAATCACTAAAATGTGGTGACATAGAAGCCCAGATTGCTGATTAAACCTTATCAAGAGACTTTGTAGATATAAGCGATTAGAACTCCAAGAACCGGATTCCCTTTCTGTTCTCAGCAAGATGCCCTGATTTTCCCTATATATGTGGATTCCAAAACTCTGTGTACAAAAATGCAGATGCCCAGATGTTTCCTAGGGACGTGGAATCCATGAATCCTGGTTATATTTTAATAATTCGTACTAAATATTGGGCAAGTGTAAAACTCTCGACTCCTCTGCAAGTAAAGTACTAATGGAAATTTAAGGATTACCAACTTCATCTTAAGACCAAAGTTACATCCAAGTACGGCAAGAAGATACTTTCTTCTGGGAATCTGGCCTTAATTGTTCCGAGGAACTTAAGGGATTTGTACTAGCAGATACCCGATTACAACTCTCAAGAGTACCAGAATGTTGCTGGAGTCCTGAAATGACTGATTCATAATACCCACAAGCCAAATTTCTCCAAAATATGAGACGAGCTCGAAGCCTTGATTCTTGTTTATACCACAGCAAGACACCCTGAGAATTTTTCGGATTGTGGACTAGTGTATCACAGATTCCTTATTCTTCTGTAGCGAGGGGCCGTGTAATGTCCTTTATATGGGGACTCCTTTTCCCCAGAATCCTGTTTGGAAACCCTGATTCTTGTTTTGCCATTAACAAGATGTCATGTAGATATTGTGACAGAGGAATAGTTTAAAAGAGGGTTCCTAGTTCTCCTTAGGTAGAGATCATTAGATTCTGCATATGAGGACTGCTATTACCTATGTTCCAGCTTCTAAATCCTGATGCTTTTTAGCCCACAGAAGATGGTCTGTTGATATTTAGAACTGAGGACTGCTATAACCCCAATTCATTTTCTTCCTTGTCAAGGGGCTGTGTATTTTCCTGTATATTAGGACTCTCATTAGATACATCCTGCTTAGAAACTCTCATTCTTTTTAGCACTTTCCAAGATGCCCTGTAGATTTTGAGATTGAGGACTCGTGTAACCCAGATTCCTTATTCTTTCTTAGTAAAAGGTCATGTAGTTGCCTGTAAATAAGGATTCCATTTCCCAGATTCATGCTCAAAAACACCATGATTCGTGTTTATCCCATAGCAAGATTACCTTAAGCTTTTTTGGGATTGAGGACACTAGTAAGGCAGATTCCTTATTCTTTCTTAGCAATAGGCAGTGAATTTTCCTGTTTGTGAGCACTATAATTACCCAAATTCCTACTTCAAAAACCTGATTCGTGGTTACATCTTGGAAAGACGGCCTGTACTTTTAGGGATTGAGGACTCATATAAGGAAGATTCCTTATACATCCTTAGCAATATGGTCGTAGATATTCCAAGCAAACAAAAGGATTTTAAGCCCAGATCCTTTATTACAACTAAGAAGATGACAAGAAATTTCCTGTGCCTCTGTAATGACAGATTTAATGTATCCACTGAGAAAGTAGCTCTGAAAAATGTAGGGACCCAGAAGCCCAGATTGCTGATTAAACCTTATCAAGAGGCCCTGAATATTCCGGTTAATGAGAACTCCTAGAACTGGATTTCCTATTGGTTCTCAGCTGATGCCCTGATTTTCCCTGTCAATGTGGATTCCAAACTCTGTATACAAAAAGACAGACGCCCAAAAGATTCCTAGACACGTGGAATTCATGATTCCTGGTTACTTTTAAAAATACGTACTAAATATTTGGCAACTGTAAAACCCTTGACCCCTCTCAAATTAAGAAGATAAACACAAGGAGATGGATTACAGGGTTCACCTTAAGAAAAGATTTAAATCCACATATGGCAAGAAGATTCCATTTGTCCTGAAATCTGGTGGTGTAGTGTTCTGTATATGAGGACTCCCATTACCGAAATTCCTGCTTCATTCTCAAAAAGACACCGAGACATATCATGGTGACCTAGAATTCCAGTTTCTTGGATATCAAGAGAAAGACTCCCATAAAGTTCTTTTGGAATTGGAACTCAAGATTCCTGGTTCCCTTTTCAAAAGACAAACTAAAAATATTGCGACATAGAAGCCCAGATTGCTGATTAAACCTTATCAGGAGACCTTGTAGATTTAGGCGATTGAGAACTCCAAGAACCGGCTTTCCTTTCCGTTCTCAGCCAGATGCCCTGATTTTCCCTGTCTATGTGGATTCCAAAACTCTGTATATAAAAATACAGATGCCCAGATGTTTCCTAGGGACGTGGAATCCATGATTCCTGGTTACATTTTAATAATTTGGACTAAATATTTGGCAACTTCAAAACCCTTGATCCCACTCCAAATAAAAGTACAATCGGAAATTTTAGGATTACCAAGTTCATCTGAAGACCAGAGTAATATCCAAATACAGTAAGAAGATACTTTTGTTCCGAGAATCTGGCCTTACTTGTCCCGAGGAACCTAAGGGACTTTTACTACCAGATACCCATTTACAACTCTCAAGAGGAACAGCATGTTGATGGAGTCCTGAAAGACTGATTCATTATACCCAAAAGCCAAATATCTCTGAAACATGAGACGAGCTCGAAACCCTGATGCTTGTTTATCACGTAGCAAGACACCCTGACAATTTTTCGGATTGGGTACTAGTGTATCACAGATTCCTTATTCTTCCTTAGCGAGGGGCCATGAAATGTCCTGTATATGAGGACTCCATTTCCCGAGAACCCTGTTTGAAAACACTGATCTTGTTTAGCCCTTAGCAAGATACCGTGACAGAAGAACTGTGTAAAACAAGTTTCTTATTTCACCTTACCAAGAAATCGTGTAGATTCTGTATATGAGGACTGCTATTACGTATGTTGCAGCTTCTAAACCCTGATTCTTGTTTAGCCCACAGCTGATGACCTGTTGATTTTAATGACTGAGGATTGCTATAACCCCGATTCTTTTTCTTCCTTAGCATGGGGCTGTGTATTTTCCTGTATATTAGGACTCTCATTACATACATCCTGCTTCGAGACTTTGATTCTTTTTAGAACTTTCCAAGATGCTCTGTAGATTTTTGGGATTGAGGACTCGTATAACCCAGATTCCTTATTCTTTCTTACCAAAAGGTCATGTAGTTGCCTGTAAATAGGGACTACATTTTCTAGATTCATGCTCGAAAACACCATTATTCATATTTAGCCCATACCAAGATGATCTTAAGCTTTTTTGGGATTGAGGACCAAAGTAACGCAGATTCCTTATTCTTACTTAGCAATAGGCAGTGTAGTTTCCTCTATGTGAGGACTCCCTTTATCCAGATTACTACTTCAAAAATCTGTTTTGTGCTTACGACTTAGGAAGACGGCCTGTAGTTTTGTGATTGAGGACTCATATAAGGAAGATTCCTTATACTTCCTTACCAATATGAAGTGTAGTTTCCTGTATATGATGACCTCCATTACCCAGCTTCCTGCTTGACTCTGCAGGATGCCAAAACAGTTCCTGGTGACCGAGAATTCCAGTTTTGTGAATATCAAGTGAAAGACGTCCATAATGTTCTTTGGGAACTGGAATCCAAGATTCCTGGTTCTCCATCACATGACCTCCACAAAATATGGAATATTCCAAACCCCAAACCACAATTCCTACCTGCCCACCCCCAAGAATTTTCTGTACTTTGAGGTCACGAATCCAGAAATTTTGTACCAGTATACCTTTTGATTCTGGGGAATATGATTGTGGTCATAGATGGTCCCAGGAAACAAAAGGATTTCTAAGGCCAAATCCTTGATTACAACTAACAAGAGGACCAGAGATATCCTGAGGATCTGTAATGACAGATTTAGCGTATCCACGGATCAAGTAGCTCTGAAAATGTAGGAATACAGAAGCCCAGATTGCTGATTAAACCTTATCAATAGGTCCTGTAAATTCCGGAAAATGAGAACTCCTAGAACGGGATTTCCTTTTAATTCTCAGTAAGATGCCCTGATTTTTCCTGTCGATTTGGATTCCAAATTCAGTATATCAAAAGACAGATGCCCAGAAGTTTCCTAGGTTCGTGGATTAAAAGTATGTAGTATACATTTGCAAGGGCATAACCCTTGTCCCTTCTAAAGTAAAAAAGGACACAGAAGGGAAAGGATTACAGGGTTCATCTTAAGACCAGAGTTACATGCAAATATGGAAAGAAGATTCTTTTTTCCTGGAATCTGGCCTTAGTTGTTCTGAGGAACCTAACGGACTTGGAGTGCCCAATACCATTTACAATTTTAAGAGGACCAGAATTTTGCTGGAGTTCTGAAATGACCGATTCATAATATCCGAATGATAAATTGCTCTGAAACATTTGGGGAGTTCGAAGATCTGTTTCTTTTTTGTCCCATAGCAGACAACCTGGGAATTTTTCAGATTTAGGGCGCGTTCAACAATGATTCTTTGTTCGTACTTAGTTGGAGGCCATGCAGTATCCTGTGAGGACTCTCTTTCCCTTGATTCCTGTTTGGAAACTCTGATACTTGTATAGCCTTTAGTCAGAAGTCATGTAGATTTTTTTTGGTAGAGGAACCGTGGAAAACAGATTTCTTCCATTTTATTAGCAAGAGGCCATGTAGTTTCCTGTATATGAGGATTGCAATTACCCACATTCATGCCTCGAATCCCTGATTCTTCTTTAGCCATCAGCAAGGTGCCTTGTAGATTATCAGTATTGAGAACTCGCATAACCCAGATTCCTTATTTTTAATAACACCCGTGCAATTTCCTGTATATGAGTACTCCTGTTCACAGATACATGCTTCGAAAGCTTTAATCTTGTTTAAATCTGAGGAAGACGCCAAATACGTTTTTGGAGATTGAGAAAACATGTCACCTGCATTTCTTATTCTTTCTTAGGAAAAGTCACTGCATTTTCCTGTATATGACGATTTCATTTCCATAGTTCATGCTTCAAAAACCCAAATTCGTGTTTAGCCCTTAGCAAGAAACACTGAAGTTTTATTGGGATGGAAGACATGAGTAAAACACCTGCTTCATTCTCAACAAGACGCCAAGATATTTCCTGGTGAGCTGGAATTCCAGTTGTTTGGATATCAAGAGAAAGATTCCCATAAAGTCCTCGAGGAATTAGAACCCAAGATTCCTGGTCCCTTTTCAAAAGGCATCCAAAAAATATGGCAACCTAGAAGACCAGATAGCTGATTAAACCTTATCAAGAGAATTTGTAGATTTAGGCGATAGAGAACTCCAAGAACCGGATTCCCTTTCCGTTCTCAGCAACATGCCCTGAATTTCCCTGTCCATGTGCACTCCAAAACACTGTGTACAAAAATGCGGATGCCCAGATGTTTCCTACGGACGTGGAATCCGTGGATACTGGTTACATTTTAATAATACGTACTAAATATTAGGAAACTGCAAAACCCTCGGCCCCTCTACAAATACAGTACAAACAGAAATTTATGGATCACCAAGTTCATCTTACGACCAAAATTACATCCAAATAAGGCAATATGATATGTTTTTTCCGGGAATCTGGCCTTAATTGTCCTGAGGAACTTAAGGGATTTGTACTACCAGATACCTGATTACAACTCTCAAAAGGACCAGAATGTTGCTGGAGTCTGCAAATGACTGATTCATAATACCCACAAGCCAAAAATCTCTGAAACATGAGACGAGCTAGAAGCCTTGATTCTTGTTTATACCTCAGAAAGACACCCTGAGAATTTTTCGGATTGTGGACTAGTGTATCACAGATTCCTTATTCTTCTTTACCGAGGGAAGGTGTAATATCTATATATTATGACTCCCTTTCCCGAGAATCCTGTTTGGAAACCCTGATTCTTGTTTTGCAATTAGCAAGATCTCATGTAGATATTGTGACTGAGGAACCGTGTAAATGAGGTTTCTTAGTTCTCCTTAGTTAGAACTCATATAGATTTTGCATATGAGTACTGCTCTTACCTATTTTCCAGCTTCTGAAACTTGATTCTTGTTTAGCCCACAGAAGATGGCCTGTTGATATTAAAGACTCCATTTCCAGATTCATGTTCCAAAAAACGATGATTTGTGTTTAGCCCATAGCAAGATGACCTTAAGCTTTTTTGGGATTGAGGACCCGAATAACGCAGATTCCTTATTCTTACTACGCAAGAGGCAGTGAAGTTTCTTGTATGTGAGGACACCCATTACCCAGATTCCTACTTCAAAAATCTGATTCGTGGTTACCACGTAGGAAGATGGCCTGTTGTTTTGGGACTGAGGACTCATATAAGGAAGATTCCTTATACTTTCTTACCAATATGTTGTGTAGTTTTCTGTATATGATGACCTCCATTTCCCAGCTTCCTGCTTCACTCTGCTGGATGCTGAGACAATTCCTGGTGATCGAGAATTCCAGTTTTTTGGATATCAAGAGAAAGATGTTCATAATGTTCTTTGGGAACTGGTATCCAAGATTCCTGGTTCCCCCTCACAAGACCTCCCCAAAATGTGGAATGTTCCAAACCCAAAAACCCAATTGCTACCTGCCCACCCACAAGAATTTTTTGTAATTTGAGGTCACCTGAATCGAGGAATTTTGTACCAATATACCTTTTGATTCTGGGGAATATGATTATGGTCGTAGATGGTCCCAGGAAACAAAAGGATTTCTAGGGCCGTGCAGTTACTTGTTTATGAGTACTCCTGTTCACAGATACATGCATTGAATGCTTGATTCTTGTTTAGATCTTAGGAAGCCGCCATATACTTTTTTGGATATTGAGGAAACATGTCACCTGTTGGGAGCCAACATCTATAACTACATGGCTGAGGCCTGTAAAGGCCCATCTGGAAGATCGCCTCTGACATAGGATATCAGTTATACCTATAATATTGGCGTGTGATTAGTGACAAGTGTGCATACATGGCAGTAAAACTTATAAGTAAATCTCTATACACCTGTTGGAAAGTTGCATAGCAGAATTATTTTTTATGACCTTGTCCTTTCTAAGTTTTACTTCTTCCTAGATATTTTTTAACTTCTATTTCCTGGTAGACTGGTTAGTTAGTTCTTGTTCCCAAAGGCAGTTTCTCCTCGGATTAAGATTAGAAACTAAATTACCATAATAGTTTTATTGCCCTGCCTCTAGTCAGGCAGGACGTTTTTATAGTTTCGTTACATGCTGAAACTCTGTTTGCTTCAGCCCGAGGACATTGTCATGGTAACCGTGCAGCCCATTATCCAAGAGTGTGACAGTTACTATTTGATTTTTAGAATAGACTTGTTTGGATAAAAATACATTTAAGATGATACAATTTCCATCGAAAAGATTTAAACAGTAATAAGCATTCATAGAAAACTTTTAAGTTTTGTTTAAGCTTTTAAGTTTCCTTTTCTCAGATTATGACTTCAGTTCCTATTTCTGTAGGCCAATTTTAAGTATACTAAAATTTTCCCAACGGTGCTGTTTTTGCTTCTAATATAACAATAGGAAATTTTACACGTAGCCATGCATTAATGTACTAGGAAAAAAGATTTAAGTTTTGGGTTAAAGTCCAATCACTAGATCATATAAAAGTTAAAGTTTAGGTTTATGAAACTCATGTAAGTCATGGTAAGGAATAAGATTTGAATTAATTGTTATAGAATTACAGGGCACTATGTTGAGTCATAATAGGTTAATGGAATAAATAAAAATTAAGTCATTTAAGTAAACTTATAGATTATAGTGTTAAGTTGATAATATCAACCGTTAAAAAATATTAGGAGTCAGTGAAGTTGGATTGAACCTAAAGTTAACATAGAAAGTTTTCGTATTAATCAGGGTTTAGAACAAAGAGTATAATATGAATGATTTATTGAACACTATGGAAGACATTTTGAACAATTGAAATTGTGCACCTGTTACCTTGATGTGAGTTTTGTGAAGCACGTCAGGCATCATGGAGTTCGAATTGTTTGCTCGAAACTTGCAAGTCTTGTGATGGTCTTGTGATGCAAGGTTTGTAAAGCATGGAACTTGTACGCCCCAGTAAGTGATTATCACACTGCTGGAGGGTATAGAAAATGGTATATAAGTTGGAAAAGGTTTGAATAAAATTGGCTTCAGTCCTGATCAGACTGTTCCCAGAAGAACTGCCTCCGAGTGGTCTCTTCTCCCTGTCCAGATTCTCTGGTGCGGGTCCTAACCCATCCTTGGTCAGTGCTGGTCACCGACAGCTTTGGCGCCCGAACCCAGGGACCTGACTCCGGTAATTGTATATATATATGTTCCCCGTTTGTTCATTCATCTCCTTTCAGGACGGACCTTGCCTTATGGTGCTGCAGGCCCCCCGGAGTGCGCGGGTTGATAGGCAAGCAGGTTGGTTGTATAGTGTCGCGGACAGACTGCGTGACTCATTGCCGTAAAAAGAGCGTTTCAGTTTTTGTATAGATATTACTGTATATTGTGTATATTGGTGCTTTGTTATCATAATTATGGGGAACTGCGGCTCCAAGGAAAGGAGAGCCTATATTCGTATTATGTCTAAGGCTTTGAAACATAAAGGTGTAAAGGTAAGTAAAGATAAAGTAAATTCTTTTCTAGATTTTGTACAGAAAGTTGCCTGCTAATTCCACTTAAACTCTTTCTTCGTCTAAGATTAAGCAAAAGGCAGATAAAAATTATGAGGATTTCATTTCTAAAATAACCGCCACCTTCAAATGAGTAATTACTAGCAAAGAGGCAGCAAAAATTCTAGTAAAACAATTGACTGTTAAAAATGCTAATAACACTTGTTAGGCTTTAATAAGACTGATAAAAAAGACCAGTAATATAATTGATTATGTCAAACAATGCTAACAATTATTATGATGATTAAAAATCCTTCCTTCTTGCCACCCTTGCTGCACCTCTGTCTAAAGTTTCCTTTAAAAGTTAAGAATACTGAAATAAAGCCTGAACATAAACATACTTTTCTTTTCCTTATAGAAATGTAGAAAGTTCAAGTAATAATAAGCAAATGTATGTAAGTAAAGTATAAATGATATAAGTAATATAAGTAATGTATATAAGCAATATATATAAGCAATGTAAGCTATGTATATAAAGAATATATAAGTAATATAAATAATATGTCATACATAAGCAATATGTAAATAATATAAGTAATATAAGTAAAATAAGTAATATAAGCAATATAAGCAGTATATATATAGCAATGTTAGCAATATATATAAGCAATATAAATAATACATAAGTAATAAATAATATAAGTAATATATAAACAATATATAAATAATTTATATAAATAAAAGTATATAAGTAATAAACAAAAGAATATCTCATTGCAGTCTTGCTTTAACTGTGGTCAAGTCAGACACATTAGCGGAGATTGATTAAGCAAGGTATATCTAACTTACATGGCACATTGTCACCATTTACTGGGTCTACTCGACTAAAGACTTTGAGTTACAATTGCCAAAAAGACTTTCATTAAGCTAGAGAATGCCTATCTAAATTTCATAAAAATGGTGATCCTTTAAATGAACAACGAGCCAGCCCTGGGAGTACAGGACTGAACTTGTGTTCCTCCATCGCAACAATATTAACTCTGGACGTTCTGGTAACCTCAATTCCTGTGGGAGAAGGGACCTCTCCCAGAAGGAATAGTGGGTGTAATATTAAGCAGAAGTTCCTTGTCTTTACAAGGAATTTCCATTATTTCTGGAATGATGGATTCGGATTACACAAGAGAAATCCAGGTGCTTGTTGTTCCCCCTAGCAAAACTGTGCAGTTTAAAAAGGTCAGAGAATAGCCCAGTTGCTGCTCCTGCCTTCATCATAAAACAGGTAAAATTAACTAACCTTCCTAGAGGTAACTCTGGATTTGACTCTAGCGATGTTGCTCTTTGGGTTCAGGAGGTTACTAATCCTAAACCTCTAGAAGACATATATATAAGGAGTCAAGATTAAAGGCTTATTGGACACCGGAGCCGATGTTTCGTGTATTGCCGGGAAAATTTTCCTGCATCTTGGTCTACTCAAAAAGCTCCTTTGGGACTCATAGGCATTGGTCGAGTACCCTCAGTAGCCAATAACTCTAAAAATTTTAAATTGGACAGATAAGACTTCAAAAACTTTTTGCCCATACATTATTCCATCTATCCCCTTTATATTATGGGGAAGAGATATTCTTGCTCAAATAAGCATGCATTTATATAGCCCTAATGATAAAGCTTCAGCACAAATGCTGTAGATAGGCTATGATCCTTTTAAGGGACTTGGTAAAGACAGACAGAGAATACAAAAACTTACTCTAGAGAATGAAAAAACAAACCGAGCTGGCATTGGCTATTCAAATTTACCCTATAGGCCATTGTTGTTAAAGTTGCATGTCAATAAGCCAGTTTTGGGTAAAATAATGGCCTATACCATCTAAGAAACTTAAGGCAGCAAAAGATTTGGTGCAACAGCAGTTGAAAGCTGGCCTATAATTGTTATAAAGAAAAAATAAAACAAATACTTAGAGTTATGCGTAAGGTGAAAATGCAGATGTATTCTGCTTTAAATTAATAAGAAAACTTGAAAAATATGTTGACAGGTTTTTGGATGATGGTAATTCACAAAGATTTTTTTTACATATTATTCATTATAAAATTAAATAGGATTTTATTTTGTGTATTTAAGTTACAATTTTTCTCATACAAATTTACCTTATCCACAACTTTATATACAGTATATCAAATGATTAAGGCAGGGAGGAAACTGAGAACAAAAAGCATTAATAAGCATGAGAAAATCAGTGGGAAAACTTTCAAACTGAGTATGAAAGCCTACAGATTCTAAATACTACTATGGAAAAATTTATGCTGTATAATGACTGTAGTTCTATCATTTCATTTTAGAAGTATACCCTTGAATCCTCAGCCAAAATAAGTAATGTTAGTGCCATGAAAATTGAATTGATAAGGAAGCAATTTTATAACTCTAGGGCATGGCTAAAATCTAACATGGCAAGCACTAGAAAACATAGCATTCTGATTAAGGATTGTCTGGATTGGCTCTCCTGGTCAGTTAAATTATCCCAAGAGCCATCTAATTACTAGGAAATGCTCACATGAGATGAGAATCCCATTTATTCCCATGCATGCAGTTTTGCTTCTGCAGGGGAATGTTAGGAGGGGACTGCTAGATGCCACGCTCTACATTACTTGCAGACTATACCTTCAATAACATATATCTTGGAAGCCACAAGTGATTTGAGTCATAGAAAGAGGGAACTTAAATAAATAAATAAATAAATAAATAAAAATAAAATGTAGCTTAAACATAATTTACCTCATCTGCCAAGGACATTATAATTTCTTAATTATTACATGAGCCACATTTTACGTAGTGATTAAATTCAGACTAACTAAAGGGTTGGATGTTACAAGGATGTTTATTAAAGCAATCATTCTCTTAAGTAAAAAGGGTTAATAGGGAAAATCTTCATAGCCATTGTCATAGGGAAAATACAGTTGGCAGTTTATCTTAAAACATTTCATTAACAATGCATTATCTTATCACATTATCTACAAGAACCTTGTTATTAAATATGTGGTTTGCAGATCAGCAGCTTGGACATCACCTGGGAAATTGTTAGAGATATTAATAGGTCAGAAATAGTCTCATTTCTGATCCTTTGTACATGGCCTGGGTCCACTGAATCAGACCCACTAAATCAAAATCTGCGTTACAACGAGATCCTCCAGGGTAAATGTTGACATTTGAAGTTTGTAAAGACTGGAGCATAATAGGATAGTCATTGAAACCATGCCCTCTTAATTCAAGAGGATCATGTTTTCCAATGATAGAAGTGCCTTCAAAACAGCATCCCACGGCACAATTTTTTTTTTTTTTTGGCATTTAACACAAGAGTTAGCTTTATTAGTTACTTGTCTGTTTTAATATTCTCCTTAAATAATAATGTTAATAATAAATATAAACAATAATAAATTGCAAGCATTCAAGGCAAATTCTGGGTAAACAAAATAAGAAAGGTTTTCACCTCCTTTGTCCCCTTTCACCCCCATATGTACTTGAAATGCCATTTCAAGTATCCACATGGCTTGATAGGTCTCTTCTCTAGGGGGTGGCTGGGACAAAAAGAATGTTAAAAAATTCCTTGTTGTTCTATGATAAATTTCTCTCAAGTTTATATCTCAACACTGACATACACCGCGTCTTTTGAAAACTGCTAGTCTTCATACTGTCTCTCCCTCCTCCCACACTCTTTTACAGACCATTCAATTGCATATTTTTGCTAGCATGGAGCATTCTGCCCTTCCTTGGTCCATTCCTTTTACTAACAGCCACCGCTTTCCATGCCCTTATGCCCTAAGTTTACTTCACCTATTCGGGTTCCTGACTGTAAGCATGTCCGGTCTCCCTGACAATAGTCCTGCATATACATCTAAATCTTTCCAGCAATTTTACTACCAATTTAATATTTCTCATTCCACAGAAATTCCCTACAACCCACAAGGTCAAGCCATAGTTGAAAGAGTTCACCAAACTTTAAAAAATCAATTAAGTTATAAGAGGGTGAGTTCAAGTATAGCTCTCCTCACCATATCTTGAATCACACTTTATTTGTTATTAATCATTTAAATTTGGACATTTCAGGCTATTCAGCTATGACTAGACATTGAGATCCAGAAGAAAGTATAAAACCTCTGATAAAATGAAGGTTTCTTACAGGAAAAGTGGAGAGCCTGTTTTATTTCGTGCTCAAGTCAAACTTATTACTAATCATAAATTTTCTTATGAAGGACATTCCAATTCCCTATTTGTTTTTATAATAATTCTGCTTTTAATAATTACTAGACTTCTTGCTTAATGTCTACCTTTAAGTCTCTGAGTACAGAAAGCCCTTATCAGGACAATATCAAGGATGGTTGGCGACTGAAGATGTTAATGCCTGGAGGAACCGCCCCTAGCCATGCGACTACAGCTTCATTGCCTCTCAGCGTATCTGCTTGCCCCTTCAATGATACAGAAATGGACTAGTCACTCATACGGCGAGATGCTGGCCTCCTGAAATGAAGAGACTGTCCTTATAACTCTGGTGGACTATCCTGTACCCAGTGAAAAACTATATATTAGTGACTGGGGTTTTAATGGCTCTATGCTTGCCACAGCTAGAAGGCACACGTATGAATGGGCTACACCCATGTTTCTAAGTTCTCTATCCTCTAATCATTCATTAGACTCAGCTTTATTGATTGTTTGCAGCAACAGGTCCTGTAACACTTTATTGTCCTCATTCCGGTTTTACAACCTTTTTACAGGCTTGTGTTGATTCCCCATATGTTTGTTAATTGCAAATGCTCATTCTATTTACTCGGTAATATCTAATTTTGGTCATTTTGAAATTAATTGTGAAAATTGTACTTTGTCTAATTGTATTATTGGTAACCCATATCAAGTATTTCTGTTAAAGCATCCTTCTTACGTTTTTGTGCCTGTTCAGCTACCGGAACCGTGGTATTCTTCTCCAGGTACTTATATTTTAGAACAAGCCACAGCAATGTTAAATAGGACTTGTACGTTTGTTGCAGCTTTAATCTTGGGAATTTCTGCACTAATTTCTATTGTAAGATCTGTGGCCCCTTCTGCAACTGCTTTAGTGCGGGAAGTGCATACAGCTGATCATGTGAATGATTTATCTTAAAATGTTAACTTAGCTTTATTTACTCAAGAGCAGATATATAAAGGTATTATTGATAGGTTAAACGCTTTAGAATTGGCAATAGTATATATAGGAAATCAAATTCAGCATATTAAGGTTCAGATGTCTGTAGCTTGTCATGCTCAATTTAAATGGATTTGTGTTACACCTTTGCCATATGATGGTCAGGATGTCAGTTGGACTGATGTTCAGAAACATGTTATGGGAGTTTGGCAGTCTTCTAATTCTTCTCTGAACATTCAACAGTTGCATAGTCAGATTACTGCTGTTTCTCAGGCACATCTTTCCTCACTTTCAGTTTCTCAACTAGCATCTAGATTTACTTCTTCTCTTTCTCAATTTGTGGCTTCGCATTCTATTTGGAATTTGACCTATAATTTCATTGCTGTTGACGTAATCGTTCTTTTTCTGCTGTTTATCATTCCAGTCATCATCCAACGTTTAAGGAAAGCAGTTCAACATAACTCTGATAATATTTATTTGGCAGTTCTTACTAATAAAACAAAAAAATAATGTCATCTATCAGCTGGTCACTTATGTCATAAAGGCTAATATTTTGTGTCATCAGCTCACCATTCTTCATTCTCCCTATGTCCCCTCAAGTCTTTACGCTCTTGGTATTCAGTGACGGGTAAGATTCCAGTCACCTAGTATGAACCTAAGACAGGCTTTCCCAGCGGGAAAGGGGAACAGGCTAATAACGGGTAACAACTATGGTGAAGCGAGAACAACTTAAGACAGAAGCCAAGATGTTTTACGTATGTTTTTAATAAAAAAGGGGGAAATGTTGGGAGCCAACATCTATAGCTACATGGCTGAGGCCTGTAAAGGCCCATCTGGAAGATCGCCTCTGACATAGGATATCAGTTATACCTATAATATTGGCTTGTGATTAGTGACCAGTGTGCATACATGGCAGTAAAACTTATAAGTAAATCTCTATACACCTGATGGAAAGTTGCATAGCAGAATTATTTTTTATGACCTTGTCCCTTCTAAGTTTTACTTCTTCCTAGATATTTTTTAACTTCTATTTCCTGGTAGACTGGTTAGTTAGCTCTTGTTCCCAAAGGCAGTTTCTCCTAGGATTAAGATTAGAAACTAAATTACCATAATAGTTTTATTGCCCTGCCTCTAATCAGGCAGGACGTTTTTATAGTTTCGTTACATGCTGAAACTCTGTTTGCTTCAGCCCGAGGACATTGTCATGGTAACCGTGCAGCCCATTATCCAAGAGTGTGACAGCTACTATTTGATTTTTAGAATAGACTTGTTTGGATAAAAATACATTTAAGATGATACAATTTCCATCGAAAAGATTTAAACAGTAATAAGCATTCCTAGAAAATTTTAAGTTTTGTTTAAGCTTTTGTTTCCTTTTCTCAGATTATGACTTTAGTTCCTGCTCCTGTGGGCCAATTTTATGTATACCAAAATTTTCCCAACGGTGCTGTTTTTGCTTCTAATATAACAATAAGAAATTTTACACGTAGCCATATATTAATGTACTAGGAAAAAAGATTTAAGTTTTGGGTTAAAGTCCAATTACTAGATCATATATAATTAAAGTTTAGGTTTATGAAACTCATATAAGTCATGGTAAGGAATAAGATTTGAATTAATTGTTATAGAATTACAGGGCACTATGTTGAGTCATAATAGGTTAATGGAATAAATAAAAATTAAGTCATTTAAGTAAACTTATAGATTATAGTGTTAAGTTGATAATATCAACCGTTAAAAAATATTAGAAGTCAGTGAACTTGGATTGAACCTAGAGTTAACATAGAAAGTTTTTGTATTAATCAGGGTTTAGAACAAAGAATATAATATGAATGATTTATTGAACACTATGGAAGACATTTTGAACAATTGAAATTGTGCACCTGTGACCTTGATCTGAGTTTTGTGAAGCACGTCAGGCATCATGGAGTTCGAATTGTTTGCTCGAAACTTGCAAGTCTTGTGATGGTCTTGTGATGCAAGGTTTGTAAAGCACGGAAGTTGTACGCCCCCAACAAGTGATTATCACACTGTTGGAGGGTATAGAAAATGGTATATAAGTTGGAAAAGGTTTGAATAAAATTGGCTTCAGTCCTGATCAGACTGTTCCCAGAAGAACTGCCTCCGAGTGGTCTCTTCTCGCTGTCCAGATTCTCTGGTGCGGGTCCTAACCCACCCTTGGTCAGTGCTGGTCACCGAGAGTCACCCACATTCCTTATATTTTCGTAGGAAATGTCAGTGCATTTGCCTGTATAAGAGGAGTTCATTTCCCTAGTTTATGTTTCAAAAACCCAAATTCGTGTTCAGCCCTTAGCAAGAAACCCTGAAGTTTTATTGGAATGGAGGACACTTGTAAACCAGATTCCTTATTCTCCTTTAGCAATAGACAGTGCAGTTTCCTTTATATGAGGACTCCCATTATCCAGATTCCTACTCCCACCTTAATGGTGGTTATCTCTTAGCAAGACGGTCTGTAGGTTCTTGGGATGGAGGCATCGTGTAAACAAGATTCCTTATTCTTCCGTAGCAACAGGTTTTGTGGTGTTCTGTATATGAGGACTCCCATTACTGAAGTTCCTCTTCATTCTCAGCAAGACGCCAAGATATTTCCTGGTGACCTAGATTTCCAGTTGCTTGGATATCAAGAGAAAGACTCCCATAAAGATCTTGAGGAACTGGAACCCAAGATTCCTGGTCCCTTTTCAAAAGACACACTAAAAATGTGGCGACATCAAAGCCCAGATTGCTGATTAAACCTTATCAATAGACTTTGTAGATTTAGGCGATAGAGAACTCCAAGAACTGGATTTCCATCCCATTCTCATCAAGATGCCCTGAATTTCCCTGTCCATGTGGATTCCAAAACTCTGTGTACAAAAATGCAGAAACCCAGATATTTCCTAGGAACGTGGAATCCATGGATCCTGGTTACATTTTAATAATACATACTAAATATTTGGCAACCGCAAAACACTCGGCCCCTCTACAAATAAAGTACAAACGGAAATTTAAGGATTACCAAGTTCATTTTAAGACCAAAGTTACATTCAAATACGGCAATATGATACTTTTTTTCTGGGAATGTGGCCTTAATTGTGCTGAGGAATTGAAGGGATTTGTACTACCAGATACCCTATTACAATTCTCAAGAGGACCAGAATGTTGCTGGAGTCCTGAAATGACTGATTCATAATGCCCACAAGCCAAATATCTCTGAAACATGAGATGAGCTCGAAGTCTTGATTCTTGTTTATACCGCAGCAAGACACCCTGAGAATTTTTCGGATTGTGGACTAGTGTATCACAGATTCCTTATTCTTCTTTAACGAAGGGCCGTGTAATGTCCTATATATGAGGACTCCCTTTCCCTAGAATCCTGTTCGGAAACCCTTATTCTTGTTTTGCCATTTGCAAGATGTAATGCAGACATTGTGAGGGAGGAACCCTGTAAAAGAGGTTTCTTAGTTCTCCTTAGCTAGAGATCATATAGATTCTGCATATGAGGACTGCTGTTACCTATGTTCCAGCTTCTAAACCCTGATTCTTGTTTAGCCCACAGCAGATGACCTGTTCATTTTAAGGACTGAGGACTGCTATAACCACGATTCTTTTTCTTCCTTGGCAAGGGCTGTGTATTTTCCTGTATCTTAGGACTCTCATTAGATACATCCTGCTTCGAAACTCTGATTGTTTTACAACTTTCCAAGATGCTCTGTAGATTTTTGGGATTGAGGATTCGTGTAACCCAGATTCATTATTCTTTCTAGGCAAAAGGTCATGTAGTTGCCTGGGAATAAGGACTCCATTTTCCAGATTCAAGCTCGAAAACACTATGATTTGTGTTTAGCCCATACCAAGATGACATTAAGCTCTTTTGGGATTGAGGACCCGAGTAATGCAGATTCCTTATTCTTACTTAGCAATAGGCAGTGAAGTTTCCTGTATGTGAGGACTTCCATTACCCAGATTCCTACTTCAATAATCTGATTTCTGGTTACCACTTAGGAAAACGGACTGTAGTTTTGGGACTGAGGACTCCAATAATTAATATTCCTTTTACTTCCTTACAAATATGTCGTGTAGTTTCCTGTATATGACGACCTCCATTACCCAGCTTCCTGCTTCACTCTGCAGGTTGCCGACACAGTTCCTGGTGACCAAGAATTCCAGTTTTGTGAATATCAAGAGAAAGTCGTCCATAATGTTCTTTGGGAACTGGAATCCAAGATTCCTGGTTCCCCTTCACAATACATCCCCAAAATGTGGAATATTCCAAATCAAAATCCCCAATTCTTAACTGCCCACCCAAAAAAATTTTCTGTACTTTGAAGTCACCTGAATCAAGGAATTTTGTACCAATATGACTTTGGATTCTAGGGAATATGATTATGGTCGTAGATGGTCCCAGGACAAAAGGATTTCTAGGGCCAAGTTTTTGATTACAAGTAACAAGAGGACCAGAAAGATCCTGAGGATCTGTAATGACAGATTTAGCATATCCACCGAGAAAGTAGCTGTGAAAATGTAGGGACCCAGAAGCCCAGATTGCTGAATAAACCTTATCAAGAGGCCCTGTAGATTCCGGAAAATGAGAACTCCTTGATCCGGTTTTCCTTTTAATTCTCAGTAAGATGCCCTGATTTTTCCTGTAAATTTGGATTCCAAATTCAGTATATCAAAAGACAGATGCCCAAAAGTTTCCTAGGTTCGTGGATTCCATGCTTCCTGGTTACCATTAAAAGGATGTAGTAAACTTTTGGCACGTGCAAAATCTTGGTCCTTTCTCAAAATAAAAAGAGACACGGAAGGGGAAAGATTACAGGGTTCACCTTAAGACCAGAGTTATATCCAAATATGGCAAGATGATTCTTTTTGTCCTAGAATCTGGCCTTCGTTGTTCTGAGGAACCTAAAGGACTTGGAGTGTCCAAAATCATTTACAACATTTAAGAGGACCAGAATGTTGCTGGAGTCCTGAAATGACAGAATCATAATTTCCAAATGCTAAATTGCTCTGAAACATTTGAGGAACTCGAAGATCTGTTTCTTGTTTGTTCCATAGAAGAAAACCTGGTAATTTTCTGGATTGTGTGCACGAACAACAATGAATCTTTATTCGTACTTAGTTGGAGGTCATGTAGTGTCCTGTATAGAGGACTCTCCTTCCCTTGATTCCAGTTTCTAAACCCGGATTCTTGTTTAGCCCTTAGTCATAAGTCATGTAGATTTTTTGATAGAGGAACCATAGAAAACAGATTTCAACTCTTTTATTAGCACGAGGCTATGTAGTTTCTTGTCTATGAGGATTGCTATTACACACATTCATGTCTCGAATCCCTGATTCTTCTTTAGACGTCTGCAAGATGCCCTGTAGGTTTTCAGGACTGAGGACTCGTATAAGCCAGATTCCTTATTTTTAGCACAGCCGTGCAGTTACCTGTATATGAGTACTCCTGTTCACAGATACATGCGTCGAAAGCTTGATTCTTGTTTAGAGCTTAGGAAGACGCCGTATAATTTCTTGGAGATTGAGAAAACATGTCACCCACATTCCTTATTCTTTCTTAGGAAAAGTCAGTCCATTTGTCTGTATATGAGCATTTCATTTCCCTAGTATATGCTTCAAAAACCCAAATTCGTGTTTAGCCCTTAGCAAGAAACCCTGAAGTTTTATTGGGATTGAGGACAAGTGTAAACCAGATTCCTTATTCTCCTTTAGCAATACACAGTGTAGTTTCCTGTATATGAGGACTCCCGTTATCCAGATTCCTAGTCCCAAAACCTCAATAGTGGCTATCTCTTAGCAAGACGATCTGTAGCTTTTTGGGATGGAGGCATCGTGTAATCAAGATTCCTTATTCTTCCATAGCAACAGATCGGGTAGTGTTCAGTATATGAGGACTCCCATTACTGAAATTCCTACTTCATTCTCAGCAAGACGCCAAGATATTGCCTGGAGACTTAGAATCCCAGTTGCATGGATATCAAGAGAAACACTCCCATAAAGTTCTTGAGGAATTGGAACCCAAGATTCTTGGTGTCTTTTCAAAAGACACACTAAAAATACGGCGACATAGAAGCCCAGATTGCTGATTAATCCTTATCAAGTGACTTTATAGATTTAGGCAATTGAGAACTCCAAGAACTGGATTCCCTATCCGTTCTCAGCAAGATGCCCTGAATTTCCCTGTCCATGTGGATTCCCAAACTCTGTGTACACAAATGCAGATGCCCAGATGTTTCCTTGGGATGTGAAATCCATGGATCCTGCTTACATTATAATAATTTGTACTAAATTTTGGCAACTGCAAAACCCTCAGCCCCTCTCCAAATAAAGTACAAACGGATATTTAATGATTACCAAGTTCATGTTAAGACCAAAATTACATCACAATAGCGCAAGATGATACTTTTTTCTGGTAAACTGGCCTTAATTGTCCCGAGGAACCTAAGGGACTTGTACTACCATTTTCCCAATTACAACTCTCAAGAGTACCAGAATGTTTCTGGAGTCCTGAAGTGACTGATTCATAATACCCACAAGCCAAATATCTCCAAAACATGCGACGAGCTTGAAGCCTTGATTCTTGTTTATACCACAGCAAGACACCCTGAGAATTGTTCCGATTGTGAAGTTGTGTATCACAGATTCCTTATTCTTCTTTACTGAGGGGCCATGTAATGTCGTGTATATGAGGATTCCCATTCCCCAGAATCCTGTTTGGAAACCCTGAATCTTGTTTTGCCATTAGCAAGATGTCATGTAATTATTGTGACGGAGGAACCATGTAAAAGAAGTTTCTTAGTTCTCCTTAGCTAGATATCATGTAGATTCTGCATATGAGGACTTCTATTACCTGTGTTCCAGCTTCTAAACCCTGATTCTTGCTTAGCCTACAGCAGATGGCTAGTTTATTTTAAGGACTGAGGACTGCTATAACACCGATTGTTTTTCACCCTTGGCAAGGGGCTGTGTATTTTCCTGTATATTAGGACTCTCATTAGATACATCCTGCCTCGAAACTCTGATTCTTTTTAGAAATTTCCAAGGTGCTATGTAGATTTTTGGGATTGTGGACTCGTGTAACCCAGATTCGTTATTCTTTCTTATCAAAAGGTCATGTAGTTGCCTGTAAATAAGGAATTCATTTTCCAGATTCATGTCGAAAACATCATGATTCGTGATTAGCCCATAGCAAGAAGACTTAACCATTTTTGGGATTGAGGACCCGAGTAACGCAGATTCCTTATTCTTACTTAGCTATAGGCAGTGTAGTTTCCTTTATGTGAGAACTCCCATTACCCAGATTCCTACTTCAAAAACCTGATTCGTGATTACATCTTAGGAAGACGGCCTGACGTTTTGGGGATGGGTGACTCATATAAGGAAGATTCCTTTTCATCCTTAGCAACATTACGTGTGGTTTCCTGTATATTACGTCCTCCATTACCCAGTTTCCAGCTTCATTCTGCAGCATGCCTAGACAGTTCCTGGGGACCGAGAATTCTCGGTTTTTGGATATCAAGAGAAAGACGTCCATAATGTTCTTTGGGAACTGGAATCCAAGATTCCTGGTTCCCCTTCACAAGACCTGCCCAATATGTGTAAATTTCCAAAACCAAAATCCCAATTCTTACCTGCCCACCCCCAAGAATTTTATGTACTTTGAGGACATCTGAATCGAGGAATTTTGTACCAATATACATTTTGATTCTGGGGAATATGATTATGGTCATAGATGGTCCCAGGAAATAAAAGTATTTCTAGGGGATAATCCTTGATTACAACTAAGAAGAGAACCAGAAAGATCCTTAGGATCTGAAATGACAGATTTAGCGTATCCACGGAGCAAGTAGTCCTGAAAATGTAGGAACCCAAAGCCAAGATTGCTGATTAAACCTTATCAAGAGGCCCTCTGGATTCCGGAAAATGAGAACTCCTAGAACCGGATTTCCTTTTAATTCTCAGTAAGTTGCCCTGATTTTTCCTGTGGGTTTGGATTCCAAATTCAGTTAATCAAAAGACAGATGCCCGGAATTTCCTAGGTTCGTGGATTCCATGATTCCTGATTACCATAAAAGTACGTAGTAAACTTTTGGCAAGTGCAAAACCCTTCTCCCTTCTCAAAATAAAAAGAGACACGGAAGGGAAAGGATTACAGGGTTCACCTTAAGACCAGAGTTGCATCCAAATATGGCAAGAAGATTCTTTTTGTCCTGGAATCTGGCCTTAGTTGTTCTGAGAAACATAACAGACTTGCAGTGCCCAATCCCATTTACAACTTTTAAGAGTACCAGAATGTTGCTGGAATCCTGAAATGACCGATTTATAATAGCCGAATGCTAAATTGCTATAAACACTTGGGGAGCTCTAAGATCTGTGTCTTGTTTTTCCCATAGCAGACAACTGGAGTATTTTTTGGACTGAGGGCGCATACAACAATGATTCTTTATGCATACTTAGTTGGAGGTCATGTAGTGTCCTTTATGTGAGGACTCATTCCCTTGATTCCTGTTTTGAAACCCTGATTCTTGTTTAGCCCTTAGTGAGAAGTCATGTAGGTTTTTTAATAGAGGAACCATGGAAAACAGATTTTTTCTCTTTTATTAGCAAGAGGCCATGTCGCTTCCAGTATATGAGGATTGCTATTACCCACATTCATGCCTCGAATCGCTGATTCTTCTTTAGCCGTCAGCAAGATGCCCTGTATATTTTCAGGACTGAGGACTTGTGTAACCCAGATTCCTTATTTTTAGCAACAGCCGTGCAGTTACCAGAATATGAGTACTCCTGTTCACAGATACATGCGTCGAAAGCTTGATTTTTGTTTAGATCTTAGGAAGACACCGTATACTTTCTTGGAGATTGAGAAAACATGTCACCCACATTCCTTATTCTTTCTTAGGAAAAGTCAGTGCATTTGCCTGTATATGAGGATTTCATTTCCCTAGTTTATGCTTCAAACCCCAAAATTCGTGTTTAGCCCTTAGCAAGAACGCTGAAGTTTTATTGGGATGGAGGACACATGTAAACCGGATTCCTTATTCTCCTTTAGCAATAGACAGTGCAGTTTCCTGTATTTGAGGACTCTCAATATAAAGATTCCTACTCCCAAAACATGAATGGTGGTTATATCTTAGCAAGACGGTCTGTTGGTTTTTGGGATGGAGGACTCGTGTAACCAAGATTCCTTATTCTTCCGTAGCAACAGGTCGTGTAGTGTTCTGTATATCAGGACTCCCATTACTGAAATTCCTGCTTCATTCTCGACAAGACGGCAGGATATTTCCTGGTGACCTAGAATTCCAGCGGCTTGGATACCAAGAGGAAGACTCCCATAAAGTTCTTGAGGAATTGGAACCCGAGATTCCTGGTCCCTTTTCAAAACACACTAAAAATGTGGCGAAATAGAAGCCCAGATTGCTGAATAAACCTTATCAAAGGACTTTGTAGATTTAGGCGATAGAGAACTCCAAGAACCGGATTCCCTTTCCATTCTCAGCAAGAAGCCCTGAATTTCCCTATCCATGTGGATTCCAAAACACTGTGTACAAAAATTCATATGCCCAGATGCTTCCTAGGGACGTGTAATCCATGGATCCTGATTACTTTTTAATAATACGTACTAAATATTTGTCAACTGCAAAATCCTCCGCCCCTCTACAAATAAAGTACTAACGAAAATTTAAGAATTAACAAGTTCGTGTTAAGACCAAAGTTACAGCCAAATACAGCAATATGTTACATTTTTTCCCGGGAATCTGGCCTTAATAGTCCCGAGGAACTTTAGGTATTTGTACTACCAGATACCCGATTACAACTCTCAAGATTACCAGAATGTTGCTAGAGTCCTGAAATGACTGATTCTTAATACCCACAAGTCAAATATCTCTGAAACATGAGATGAGCTCGCAGCCTTGATTCTTGTTTATACCGCAGCAAGACACCCTGAGAATTTTCGGAGTGTGGACTAGTGTATCACAGACTCCTTTTTCTTCTTTACTTAGGTGCCATGTAATGTCCAGTATATGAGGACTCCCTTTCCCCAGAATACTGTTTGGAAACCCTGGTTCTTGTTTTACCATTAGCAAGATCTCATGTAGATATTGTGACGGAGGAACCATTTAAAAGAGGTTTCTTAGTTCTCCTTAGCTAAAGATCATGGAGATTCTGCATAGGAGGACTGCTGTTACCTATGTTCCAGCTTCTAAACCCTGATTCTTGTCTACCCCACAGCAGACGATCTGTTGATTTTAATGACTGAGGACTGCTATAACCCTGATTCTTTTTCTTCCTTGGTAAGGGGCTGTGTATTTTCCTGTATGTTAGGACTCTCATTAGATACATCCTGCTTCCAAACTCTGATTCTTTTTAGAACTTTCCAAGATGCTCTGTAGATTGTTGGGATTGAGGACTCGTGTAACCCAGATTCCTTATTCTTTCTTAGCAAAAGGTCATATAGTTGCCTGTAAATAAGAACTCCATTTTCCAGATTTATGCTCAAAAGCACCATGATTCGTTTTTAGCCCATGGCAAGACGACCTTAAGCTTATATGGGATTGAGGACCTGAGGAACGCGGATTCCTTATTCTTACTTAGCAATAGGCAGTGAAGTTTCCTGTATGTGAGTACTCCCATTTCCAGATTCCTACTTGGAAAATCTGATTCGTGGTTACCACTTAGGAAGACGGCCTGTAGTTTTGGGACTGAGGATTCATATAAGGGAGATTCCTTATACTTCCTTAACAATATGACGTGTAGTTTCCTGTACATGACGACCTCCATTACCCAGCTTTCTGCTTCACTCTGCAGAATGAACTGTCTCGAGAGTTCCAGGTGACCGAGAATTCCAATTTTGTGAATATCAAGGGAAAGACCTCCATAATGTTCTCTGGGAACTGGAATCCAAGATTCCTGGATCCCCTTCACATGACCTCCCCAAAATGTGGAATATTCCAAACCCTACACCCCAATTCCTACTTGCACACCCACAAGAATTTTCTGTACTTTGAAGTCACCTGAGTCGAGGAATTTTGAACCAATATACCTTTTGATTCTGGGGAATATGATTGTGGTCGTAGATGGTCCCAGGAAACAAAAGGATTTCTAGGGCCAAAACCTTGATTACAACTAACAAGAGGATCAGAACGATCCTGAGGATCTGTAATGACCGATTTAGAGTATCCACAGAGCAAGTAGCTCTGAAATGTAGGGACCCAGAAGCCCAGATTGCTGATTAAACCTTATCAAGAGTCCCTGTAAATTCCGGAAAATGAGAACACCTAGAACGGGATTTCATTTTTTATCAGTAAGATGCCCTGATTTTTCCGGTCGACTTGGATTCCAAATTCAGTACATCAAAGAAAGATGCCCAGAAATTTCCTAGGTTTGTGGATTCCATGATTGCTGGTTACAATTAAAAGTACGTAGTAAACATTTGGCAAGTGCGAAACCCTTTTCCCGTTTCAAAATAAAAAGAGACACGGAAGGGGAAGGATTACAGGGTTCACCTTAAGACCAGAGTTACATCCAAATATGGCAAGAAGATTCTTTTTGTCCTGGAATCTGGCCTTAGTTGTTCTAGAGAACCTAACGGACTTGGAGTGCCCAATACCATTTACAATTTTTAAGAGGAACAGAATGTTGCTGGAGTCCTGACATGACCGATTCATAATACCGAATGCTAAATTACTCTGAAAAATTTGGGGAGCTCGAAGATCTGTTTCTTGTTTGTCCCATAGCAGACAACCTTGGAATTTTCTGGATTGAGGATGCGTGCAACAATGATTCTTTATTCATACTTAGTTGGAGGCCATGTAGTATCCTGTATGTTAGGACTATCTTTCCCTTGAATCCTTTTTCGAAACCCTGATTCTTGTTTAACACTTAGTGAGAAGTCATGTATATTTTTTGTTAGAAGAACTGTGGTAAACAGATTTCTTCTCTTATATTAGCATGAAGCCATGCAGTTTCCTGTATATGAGGATTGCTATTACATACATTCATGCCTTGCATCCCTGATTCTCCTTTAGCCGAAAGCAAGATGCCCTGTAGATTTTCAGGACTGAGGACTCGTATAACCCAGATTCTTTATTTTTATCAACAGCCGTGCAGTTACCTGTATATAAGTACTCCTGTTCACAGATACATGCGTCAAAAGCTTGATTCTGGTTTAGATCTTAGGAAGACGCCGTACACTTTTTTGGAGATTGAGAAAACATGTCACCCACCTTCCTGATTCTTTTCTAGGAAAAGTCAGTGTATTTGCCTGTATATGAGGATTTCATTTCCCTAGTATATGCTTCAAAAACCCAAATTCGTGTTTAGCCCTTAGGATAAACCCTGAAGTTTTATTGGGATGGAGGACACGTGTAAACCAGATTCCTTATTCTCCTCTAGCAATAGACAGTGCAGTTTCCTGTATATGAGGACTCCCAATATACAGATTCCTACTCCCAAAACCTGAATGGTGGTTATCTCTTAGCAAGACGGTCTGTATGTTTTTGAGATGTAGGCCTCGTGTAACGAAGATTCCTTATTCTTCCGTAGCAACAGGTACTGCAGTGTTCTGTGTATGAGGACTCCCATTACTGAAATTCCTGCTACATTTTCTGCAAGACGCCAAAATATTTCCTGGTGACTTAGAAATCCAGTTGCTTGGATATGAAGAAAAAGACCCCACTAAAGTTCTTGAGGAATTGGAACCCAAGATTCCTGGTTCCTTTTCAAAAGTCACACTAAAAATGTGGCGACGTACAAGCTCAGATTGTTGATTAAACCTTATCAAGAGACTTTGTAGATTTAGGCGATAGAGAACTTCAAGAACCGGATTCCCTTTCCGTTCTCAGCACGATGCCTTCAATTTCCCTGTCCATGTGGATTCCAAAACTCTGTGTACAAAAATGCAGATGCCCAGATGTTTCCTAGGCACCTGGAATCCATGGATCCTGGTTACATTTTAATAATTTTTACTAAATATTTGGCAACAGAAAAGCCCTCGTCCCCTCCACAAATAAAGTACAAACGGAAATTTAAGGATTACCAAGTTCATCTTAAGACCAAAGTTACATCCAAATACGGTAGTATGATACTTTTTTTCCCGGGAATCTGGCCTTAATTGTCCCTAGGAACTTAAGGGTCTTGTACTACCAGATATCCGATTACAATTCTCAACAACACCAGATGTTGCTGGAGTCCTGAAATGACTGATGCATAATTCACACAAGTCAAATATCTCTGAAACATGAGACGAGCTCGCAGCCTTAATTCTTGTTTATACCGCATCAAGACGCCCAGATAATTTTTCGAATTGTGGAATAGCGTATCACAGAATCCTTATTCTTCTTTACAGAGGAGCCGTGTAATGTCCTGTATATGAGGACTCCCTTTCCCCAGAAACCTGTTTGGAAACCATGATTCTTGTTTTGCCATTAGCAAGATGTCATGTAGATATTGTGACAGCGGAACCATATAAAAGAGGTTTCTTAGGTCTCCTTAGCTAGAGATCATGTAGATTCTGCATATGAGGACTGCTATTACCTATATTCCAGTTTCTAAACCCTGATTCTTGTGTAGCACACAGCAGATGGCCTGTTGATTTTAAGAACTGTGGACTGCTATAACCCCGATTCTTTTTCTTCCGTGGCAAGGGGCTCTGTATTTTCCTGTCTCTTAGGAGTCTCATTAGATACATCCTGCTTTGAAACTCTGATGTTATCTAAAATTTTCCAAGATGCTCTGTAGATTTTTGGGATTGAGGACCCGAGAAACGCAGATTCCTTATTCTTACTTAGCAATAGGCAGTGAAGTTTCCTTTATGTGAGGAACCCATTACCCAGATTCCTACTTCAAATCCTGAATCGTGGTTACGTCTTAGGAATATGGCTTGTAGTTTTTGGGATTGAGGACTCATTTAAGGAAGATTCCTTATACTTCCTTAGCAATATAACGTGCAGTTGCCTGTATATGAGGAATGCATTTCCCTAGTTAATGCTTCAAAACCCCAAATTCGTGTTTAGCCCTTAGAAAGAAACCCTGAAGTTATATTGGGATGGAGGTCAAGTGTAAACCAGATTCCTTGTTCTCCTTTAGCAATAGACAGTGCAGTTTCTTGTATATGAGAACTCCCATTATCCAGATTCCTACTCCCAAAACCTGAATGGTGGTTATCTCTTTACAAGACGGTCTGTAGGTTTTTTGGATGGATGCCTCGTGTAAACAAGATTCCTTATTCTTCCATAGCTACAGGTCGTGTAGTGTTCTTTATATGAGAACTCCCATTACTGAAATTCCTGCCTTATTCTTAGCAAGTCGCCAATATATTTCCTGGAGAACTATAATTTCAGTTGCTTGGATATCAAGAGAAAGACTCCCAGAAAATTCTTGAGAAATTGGAACCCAACATTCCTGGTCCCTTTTCAAAAGACACACTAAAAATGTGACGACATAGAAGCCCAGATTGCTGATTAAACCATATCAAGAGACTTTGTAGATTTAGGCGATAGAGAACTCCAAGAACCGGATTCACTTTCCGTTCTCAGCAAGATGCCCTGAATTTCCCTGTCCATGTGGATTCCAAAACTCTGTGTAAAAAATACAGATGCCCAGATGTTTCCTAGGGACGTGGAATCCATGGATCCTGGGTACATTTTCATAATACGTACTAAATATTTGGCAAGTGCAAAACCGTCGGCCCCACTACAAATAAAATACAAACGGAAATTTAAGGATTACCAAGTTCATCTTAAGACCAAAGTTACATCCAAATACGGAAATATGATACTTTTTTCCGGGAATCTGGCCTTAATAGTCCCGAGGAACTTAAGTGATTTGTACAACCAGATACCCGATTACAACTCTCAAGAAGACCAGAATGTTGCTAGAGTCTTGAAATGACTGATTCATAATACCCACAAGCCATATATCTCTGAAACATGAGATGAGCTCGAAGCCTTGATTCTTGTTTATACCGCAGCAAGACGGCCTGAGAATTTTCGGATTGTGGACTAGTGTATCACAGACTCCTTTTTCTTCTTTACTTAGGTGCCGTGTAATGTCCAGTATATGAGGACTCCCTTTACCCAGAATCCTGCTTGGAAACCCTGGTTCTTGTTTTACCATTAGCAATATCTCATGTAGATATTGTGATGGAGGAACCGTTTAAAAGAGGTTTCTTAGTTCTCCTTAGCTAGAGATCATATAGATTCTGCATATGAGTACTGTTATTACCTATATTCCAGCTTCTATACCCTGATTCTTGTGTAGCCCACAGCAGATGGCCTGTTGATTTTAAGAACTGAGAACTGCTTATAACCCCGATTCTTTTTCTTCCGTGGCAAGGGGCTGGGTATTATGCTGTATATTGGGACTCTCATTAGATACATCCTGCTTCGAAACTCTGATGTTATTTAGAATTTTCCAAGATGCTCTGTAGATTTTTGGGATTGAGGACCCGAGAAATGCAGATTCCTTATTCTTACTTAGCAATAGGCAGTGAAGTTTCCTTTATGTGAGGAACCCATTACCCAGATTCCTGCTTCAAATCCTGAATTGTGGTTACGTCTTAGGAATATGGCTTTTAGTTTTTGGGATTGAGGACTCATTTAAGGAAGATTCCTTATACTTCCTTAGCAATATAACGTGCAGTTTCCTGTATATGACGCCTTCCATTACCCAGATTCCTGCTTCACTCTGCAGGATGCCGAGACAGTTCCTGGTGACCGAGAATTCCAGTTTTTTGAATATCAAGAGAAAGACATCCCTAATGTTCTTTGGGAACTGGAATCCAAGATTCCTGGTTCCCCTACACAAGACCTCCCCAAAATGTGGAATATTCCAAACCCAAACCCTCAATTCCTACCTGCCCACCGTCAAGAATTTTTCTGTACTTGATGAATCTGGGAATTTTGTACTAATATACCTTTTGATTCTGGGGAATATGTTTATGGTCGTAGATGGCCCCAGGAAACAAAAGGATTTCTAGAGCCAAATCCTTGATTACAACTAACAAGAGTATCCGAAAAGTCCTGAGGATCTGTAATGACAGATTTAGCATATCCACGGAGCAAGTAGCTCTGAAAATGTAGGGACCCAGAAGCCCAGATTACTGAATAAACCTTATGAAGAGGCCCTTAATATTCCAGTTAATGAGAACTCCTGGAACTGGATTTCCTTTTGGTTCTCAGCTGATGCCCTGATTTTCCCTGTTGATGTGGATTCCAAGTTCAGTATACAAAAAGACAGATGCCCAGAAGATGCCTAGGGACGTGGAATTCATGATTCCTGGTTACTTTTAAAAGTGCGTACTAAATATTTGGCAACTGTAAAACCCTTTTCCCCTCTCAAAATAAGAAGAGAAACACAAGGAGATGGAATACAGGGTTCACCTTAAGAAAAGAGTTACATCCACATATGGCAAGAAGATTCCATTTGTCCTGAAATCTGGCCTTAGTTGTTCCGAGGAACCTAACGGAATTGGAGTGCCTGATAGCCATTTAAAACTTTCAAGAGCATCAGAATGTTGCTGGAATCCTGAAATGACCAATTCGTAATGTCCGCATGATAAATTGCTTTGAAACATTTGGGTAGCTCGATGCCCTCTTTCTTGTTTGTGCCATAGCAGAAACCCTGGGAATTTTTTGAATTGAAGACTCGTACAACAAAGATTCTTTATTCAGTCTTATTTGGAGGCCGTGTAGTGTCCTGTATGTGAGGACTCTCTTTCCCTAGATTCCTGTTTCGCAACTCTGATTCTTGTTTAGTCCTTAGTCAGATGCCATGTAGATTTTTTTATAGAGGAACCGTGGAAAACAGATTTCTTCTTTTTTCTTAGCAAGAGGCCATGTAGTTTGCTGTTTATGTGGACTGGTATTACCCACATTCATGACTCGAATCCGTAATCCTTCTTTAGCCGTCAGCAAGATGCCCTGTAGATTTTCAGGAATGAGGATTCGTATAATCCAGATTCCTTATTTTTAGCAACAGTCGTGCAGTTACCTGTATATGAGTACTCCTGTTCAAGATACATGAGTCGAAATCTTGATTCTTGTTTAGACCTTAAGAAGACGCCGAATATCTTTTTGGAGATTGACAAAACATATCTCCCACATTCCTTATTCTTTCATAGGAAATGTCAGTGCATTTGCCTGTAAATGAGGATTTCATTTCCCTAGTTTATGCTTCAAAAACCCAAATTCGTGTTTAGCCTTTAGCAAGAAACCCTCAAGTTTTATTGGGATGGAGAACACGTGTAAACCAGATTCTTTATTCTCGTTTAGCAATAGACAGTACAGTTTCCTGTATATGAGGACTCCCATTATCCAGATACCTACTCCCAAAACCTGAATGGTGGTTACCTCTTAGCAAGATGGTCTGTAGGTTTTTTGGATGGAGGCCTCGTGTAACCAAGATTCCTTATTTTTCCATAGCAACAGGTCGTGTAGAGTTCTGTATTTAAGAACTCCCATTACTGAAATTCCTGCTTTATTCTCAGCAAGTCGCCAAGATATTTCCTGGTGACCTATAATTTCAGTTGCTTGGATATCAAGAGAAATGCTCCCATGAAATTCTTGAGGAATTGCAACCCATCTTCCTTGTCCCTTTTCAAAAGACACACTAAAAATGTGGCGACAGAGAAACCTAGATTGCTGATTAAACCATATCAAGAGACTTTGTAGATTTAAGCGATAGAGAACTCCAAGAACCGGATTCACTTTCCGTACTCAGCAAGATGCCCTTAATTTCCTGTCCATGTGGATTCCAAAGTTCTGTGTAAAAAATGCAGATGCGCAGATATTTCCTAGGGACGTGGAATCCCTGTATTCTGGGTACATTTTAATAATACGTACTAAATATTTGGCAAGTCAAAACCGTCGGACCCTCTACAAATAAGCAGAAACGAAATTTAAGGATTACCAAGTTCATCTTAAGACCAAAGTTACATCCAAATATGGCAATATGATACTTTTTTTCCGGTAGTCTGGCCTTAATTGTTCCGAGGATCTTAAGGGATTTGTACTACCAGATACCTGATTACAACTCTCAAGAGGAACAGAATGTTGCTGGAGACTTGAAATGACTGATTAATAACACCCAGAAGCCAAATATTTCTGAATCATGAGACGAGTTCAAAGCCTTGATTCTTGTTTATACCGCAGCAGGACACCGTGAGAATTTTTCGGATTCTGGACTTGTGTATCACAGATTCGTTATTCTTCTTTATCGAGGGGTCATGTAGTGTCCTGTATATGAGGACTCCCTTTCCCCAGAATCCTCTTTGGAAACCCTGATTCTTGTTTTGACATTAGCAAGATGTCATGTAGATATTGTGGTTGAGGAACCGTGTAAAAGAGGTTTCTTAATTCTCCTTAGCTAGAGATCATATAGATTCTGCATATGAGGGCTGCTATTACTCATGTTCCAGCTTCTAAACCCTGAATCTTGTTTAGCTCACAGCAGATGGACTGTTGATTTTAAGGACTGACGACTGCTATAACCCCGATTCTTTTTCTTCCTTGGCAAGGGGCTGTGTAATTTCCTTTATATTAGGACTATCATTACATACATCCTGCTTCGAAACTCTGATTCTTTTAGAACATTCCAAGATGCTCTGTAGATTTTTGGGATTGAGGACTCATGTAACCCAGATTCCTTATTCTTTCTTACAAAAAGGTCAGGTAGTTGCCTGTAAATAAGGACTCCATTTTTCAGATTCATGCTCGAAAACACCATGATTCATGTTTAGACTTAGCAAGATAACCTTAAGTTTTCTTTGGATTGAGAACCCGAGTAACGCAAATTCCTTATTCTTACTTAGCAATAGGCAGTGAAGTTTCCTGTATGTGAGGACTCCCATTACCCGGATTCCTACTTCAGAAATCTAATTCGTGGTTACCACTTTCGAAGACGGCCTGTAGTTTTGGGACTGAGGACTCATATAAGGAAGATTCCTTATACTTCCTTAACCATATGTCGTGTAGTTTCCTGTATATGACGACATCCAAAACACATCTTCCTGCTTCACTCTGCAGAATGCCGAGACACTTCCTGGAACCTGAGAATTCCAGTTTTGTGAATATCAAGAGAAAGACGTCCATAATGTTCTTTGGGAACTGGAATACAAGACTCCTGGTTCCCCTTAACAAGACTTCCCTAAAATGTGGAATATTCCAAACCCAAAACCCTAATTCCTACCTGCCCACCCAAAAGAATTTTCTGTAGTTTGAGGTCACCTGAATCGAGGAATTTTGTACCAATATACCTTTTGATTCTGGGGAATATGATTATGGTCGTAGGTGGTCCAGGAAACAAAAGAATTTCAGGTCAAATCCTTGATTACAACTAGCAAGAGGGCCAGAAAAATCCCGAGGATCTGTAAGGACAGATATATGGTATCCACGGAGCAAGTAGCTCTGAAAATATTGGTACCCAGAAGCCCAGATTGCTGATTAACCTTATCAAGAGGTCCTGTAAATTTCCAGAAAATGGGAAATACTGG
>NW_007261413.1:38216-45203 GCF_000164805.1 Carlito syrichta
ATTGCTATTACCCACATTCATGCCTCGAATCCCTGATTCTTCTTTAGCCGTCAGCAAGATGCCCTGTATATTTTCAGGACTGAGGACTTTTATAACCCAGATTCCTTATTTTTTAGCAACATCCGTGCAGTTACCAGTATATGAGTACTCCTGTTCACAGATACATGTGTCGAAAGCTTGATTTTTGTTTAGATCTTAGGAAGACGCCGTATAATTTTTGGAGATTGAGAAAACATGTCACCCACATTCCTTATTCGTTCTTAGGAAAAGTCAGTGCATTTGCCTGTATATGAGGATTTCATTTCCCTAGTTTATGCTTCAAACACCAAAATTCGTGTTTAGCCCTTCGCAAGAACACTGAAGTTTTATTGGGATGGAGGACACGTGTAAACCGGATTCCTTATTCTCCTTTAGCAATAGACAGTGCAGTTTCCTGTATTTGAGGACTCTCAATATAAAGATTCCTACTCCCAAAACATGAATGGTGGTGATATCTTAGCAAGACGGTCTGTTGGTTTTTGGAATGGAGTCCTCGTGTAACCAAGATTCCTTATTCTCCGTAGCAACAGGTCGTGTAGTGTTCTGTATATGAGGAATCCCATTACCAAAATTCCTGCTTCATTCTCGACAAGACAGCAGGATATTTCCTGGTGACCTAGAATTCCAGTCGCTTGGATACCAAGAGGAAGACTCCCATAAAGTTCTTGAGGAATTGGAACCCGAGATTCCTGGTCTCTTTTCAAAGACACACTAAAAAATGTGGCGAAATAGAAGCCCAGATTGCTGATTAACCCTTATCAAAAGACTTTGTAGACTTAGGCGATAGAGAACTCCAAGAACCGGATTCCCTTTCCATTCTCAGCAAGAAGCCCTGAATTTCCCTACCATGTGGATTCCAAAACACTGTGTACAAAAATTCATATGCCCAGATGCTTCCTAGGGACGTGTAATCCATGGATCCTGGTTACTTTTTAATAATACGTACTAAATATTTGTCAACTGCAAAACCCTCCGCCCCTCTACAAATAAAGTACTAACGAAAATTTAAGAATTAACACGTTCATGTTAAGACAAAAGTTACATCCAAATACAGCAATATGTTACTTTTTTTCCCAGGAATCTCGTCTCAATTGTCCCGAGGAACTTTAGGTATTTGTACTACCAGATACCCGATTACAACTCTCAAGATTACCAGAATGTTGCTAGAGTCCTGCATGACTGATTCTTAATACCCACAAGCCAAATATCTCTGAAACATGAGACGAGCTCGCAGCCTTGATTCTTGTTTATACCGCAGCAAGACGCCCTGAGAATTTTTTGGAGTGTGGACTAGTGTATCACAGACTCCTTATTCGTCTTTACCGAGGGGCTGTGTAATGTCCTTTATATGAGGACTCCCTTTCCCCAGAATACTGTCTGGAAACGCTGATCCTTGTTTTGCCATTAGCAACATGTCATGTAGATATTGTAATGGAGGAACCGTGTAAAAGAGGTTTCTTAGTTCTCTTAAGATGAAGATCATGGAGATTCTGCATAGGAGGACTGCTGTTACCTATGTTCCAGCTTCTAAACCCTGATTCTTGTCTACCCTACAGCAGATGATCTGTTGATTTTAATGACTGAGGACTGCAATAACCCTTATTCTTTTTCTTCCTTGGTAAGGGGCTGTGTATTTTCCTGTATATTAGGACTCTCATTAGATACATCCTGCTTCGAAACTCTGATACTTTTTAGAACTTTCCAAGATGCTCTGTAGATTGCTGGGATTGAGGACTCGTGTAACCTAGATTCCTTGTTCTTTCTTAGTAAAAGGTCATGTAGTTGCCTGTAAATAAGAACTCCATTTTCCAGATTCATGTTCGAAAGCACCATGATTCGTTTTTAGCCCATGGCAAGACGACCTTAAGCTTATATGGGATTGAGGACCTGAGTAACGCGGATTCCTTATTCTTACTTAGCAATAGGCAGTGAAGTTTCCTGTATGTGAGTACTCCCATTTTCCAGATTCCTACATAGAAAATCTGATTCGTGGTTACCACTTAGGAAGACGGCCTGTAGTTTTGGGACTGAGGACTCATATAAGGAAGATTCCTTATACTTCCTTACCAATATGACGTGTAGTTTCCTGTACATGACGACCTCCATTACACAGCTTTCTGCTTCACTCTGCAGAATGCCGAGACAGTTCCAGGTGACCGAGAATTCCAATTTTGTGAATATCAAGGGAAAGACCTCCATAATATTCTCTTGGAACTGGAATCCAAGATTCCTGGATCCCCTTCACATGACCTCCCCAAAATGTGGAATATTCCAAACCCTACACCCCAATTCCTACTTGCACACCCACAAGAATTTTCTGTACTTTGAAGTCACCTGAGTCGAGGAATTTTGAACCAATATACCTTTTGATTCTGGGGAATATGATTGTGGTCGTAGATGGTCCCAGGAAAAAAAATAATTTCTATGGCCAAAACCTTGATTACAACTAACAAGAGGATTAGAACGGTTCTGAGGATCTGTAATGACAGATTTAGAGTATCCACAGAGCAAGTAGCTCTGAAATCTAGGGTCCCAGAAGCCCAGATTGCTGATTAAACCTTATCAAGAGTCCCTGTAAATTCCGGAAAATGAGAACACCTAGAACTGGATTTCCTTTTTATTATCAGTAAGAAGCCCTGATTTTTCCGGCCGATTTGGATTCCAAATTCAGTATATCAAAAGAAAGATGCCCAGAAATTTCCTAGGTTTGTGGATTCCATGATTGCTGGGTACAATTAAAAGTACGTAGTAAACATTTGGCAAGTGCGAAACCCATTCCCGTTTCTAAATAAAAAAGAGACACGGAAGGGGAAGGATTACAGGGTTCACCTTAAGACCAGAGTTACATCCAAATATGGCAAGAAGATTCCTTTAGTCCTAGAATCTGGCCTTAGTTGTTCTAAGGAACCTAACCCACTTGGAGTGCCCAATACCATTTACAATTTTTAAGAGGAACAGAATGTTGCTGGAGTGCTGAAATGACCAATTCATAATACCGAATGCTAAATTACTCTGAAAAATTTGAGGAGCTCGAAGATCTGTTTCTTGTTTGTCCCATAGCAGACAACCTTGGAATTTTCAGAATTGAGGACGCGTACAACAATGATTCTTTATTTATACTTAGTTGGAGGCCATGTAGTGTCTTGTATGTGAGGACTATCTTTCCCTTGAATCTTTTTTTGAAACCCTGATTCTTGTTTAACACTTAGTAAGAAATCATGTATATTTTTTGATAGAAGAACTGTGGAAAACAGATTTCTTCTCTTATATTAGCATGAAGCCATGTAGTTTCCTGTATATGAGGATTGCTATTACATACATTCATGCCTTGCATCCCTGATTCTCCTTTAGCCGAAAGCAAGATGCCCTGTAGATTTTCAGGACTGAGGACTCTTATAACCCAGATTCCTTATTTTTATCAACAGCCGTGCAGTTACATGTATATAAGTACTCCTGTTCACAGATACATGCGTCAAAAGCTTGATTCTGGTTTAGATCTTAAGAAGACGCTGTATACTTTTTTGGAGATTGAGAAAACATGTCACCCACCTTCCTGATTCTTTTCTAGGAAAAGTCAGTGTATTTGCCTGTATATGAGGATTTCATTTCCCTAGTATATGCTTCAAAAACCCAATTCATGTTTAGCCCTTAGGATAAACCCTGAAGATTTATTGGGATGGAGGACACGTGTAAACCAGATTCCTTATTCTCCTCTAGCAATAGACAGTGCAGTTTCCTGTATATGAGGACTCCCAATATACAGATTCCTACTCCCAAAACCTGAATGGTTGTTTTCTCTTAGCCAGACGGTCTGTATGTTTTTGAGATGGAGGCCTCGTGTAACGAAGATTCCTTATTCTTCCGTAGCAACAGGTCCTGCAGTGTTCTGTATATGAGGACTCCCATTATTGAAATTCCTGCTACATTTTCTGCAAGACGCCAAAATATTTCCTGGTGACTTAGAAATCCAGTTGCTTGGATATGAAGAGAAAGACTTCCCTAAAATTCTTGAGGAATTGGAACCCAAGATTCCTGGTTCCTTTTCAAAAGTCACACTAAAAATGTGGCGACATACAAGCTCAGATTGCTGATTAAACCTTATCAAGAGACTTTGTAGATTTAGGCGATAAAGAACTTCAAGAACCGGATTCTCTTTCCGTTCTCAACACGATGCCTTCAATTTCCCTGTCCATGTGGATTCCAAAACTCTGTGTACAAAAATGCAGATGCCCAGATGTTTCCTAGGCACCTGGAATCCATGGATCCTGGTTACATTTTGATAATTTGTACTAAATATCTGGCAACTGAAAAGCCCTCGTCCCCTCTACAAGTAAAGTACAAACGGAAATTTAAGGATTACCAAGTTCATCTTAAGACCAAAGTTACATCCAAATACGGTAGTATGATACTTTTTTCCCGGGAATCTGGTCCTTAATTGTCCCAAGGAACTTAAGGGACTTGTACTACCAGATATCTGATTACAACTCTCAACAACACCAAATGTTGGAGTCCTGAAATGACTGATTCATAATACACACAAGTCAAATATCTCTGAAACATGAGACGAGCTCGCAGCCTTAATTCTTGTTTATACCGCATCAAGACGCCCAGATAATTTTTCGAATTGTGGAATAGCGTATCACAGAATCCTTATTCTTCTTTACCAAGGAGCCGTGTAATGTCCTGTATATGAGGACTCCCTTTCCCCAGAAACCTGTTTGGAAACCATGATTCTTGTTTTGCCATTAGCAAGATGTCATGTAGATATTGTGACAGCGGAACCATATAAAAGAGGTTTCTTAGGTCTCCTTAGCTAGAGATCATGTAGATTCTGCATATGAGGACTGCTATTACCTATATTCCAGTTTCTAAACCCTGATTCTTGTGTAGCACACAGAAGATGGCCTGTTGATTTTAAGAACTGTGGACTGCTATAACCCCGATTCTTTTTCTTCCGTGGCAAGGGAGTCTGTATTTTCCTGTCTCTTAGGAGTCTCATTAGATACATCCTGCTTTGAAACTCTGATGTTATCTAAAATTTTCCAAGATGCTCTGTAGATTTTTGGGATTGAGGACCCGAGAAACGCAGATTCCTTATTCTTACTTAGCAATAGGCAGTGAAGTTTCCTTTATGTGAGGAACCCATTACCCAGATTCCTACTTAAAATCCTGAATCGTGGTTACGTCTTAGGAATATGGCTTGTAGTTTTTGGGATTGAGGACTCATTTAAGGAAGATTCCTTATACTTCCTTAGCAATATAACGTGCAGTTCCCTGTTAGCCTTCAGCAAGATGCCCCGTAGATTTCCAGGAATGAGGACTCGTATAATCCAGATTCCTTATTTTTAGCAACAGTCGTGCAGTTACCTGTATATGAGTACTCCTGTTCAAGATACATGCGTCGAAATCTTGATTCTTGTTTAGACCTTAAGAAGACGCCATATACCTTTTTGGAGATTGACAAAACATGTCTCCCACATTCCTTATTCTTTCATAGGAAATGTCAGTGCATTTGCCTGTATATGAGGATTTCATTTCCCTAGTTTATGCTTCAAAAACCCAAATTCGTGTTTAGCCTTTAGCAAGAAACCCTCAAGTTTTATTGGGATGGAGAACACGTGTAAACCAGATTCCTTATTCTCCTTTAGCAACAGACAGTACAGTTTCCTGTATATGAGGACTCCCATTATCCAGATACCTACTCCCAAAACCTGAATGGTGGTTATCTCTTAGCAAGACGGTCTGTAGGTTTTTTGGATGGAGGCCTCGTGTAACCAATATTCCTTATTCTTTCATAGCAACAGGTCGTGTAGAGTTCTGTATTTAAGAACTCCCATTACTGAAATCCCTGCTTTTTTCTCAGCAAGAAGCCAAGATATTTCCTGGTGACCTATAATTTCAGTTGCTTGGATATCAAGAGAAATGCTCCCATAAAATTCTTGAGGAATTGGAACCCAACTTCCTTGTCCCTTTTCAAAAGACACACTAAAAATGTGGCGACATAGAAATCCAGATTGCTGATTAAACCATATCAAGAGACTTTGTAGATTTAGGCGATAGAGAACTCCAAGAACCGGATTCACTTTCCGTTCTCGCAAGATGCCCTTAATTTCCCTGTCCATGTGGATTCCAAAATTCTGTGTAAAAAACGCAGATGCCCAGATATTTCCTAAGGACGTGGAATCCATGTATTCGGGGTGCATTTTAATAATACGTACTAAATATTTGGCAAGTCAAAACCGTCGGACCCTCTACAAATAAGTACAAACAGAAATTTAAGGATTACTAAGTTCATCTTAAGACCAAAGTTACATCCAAATACGGCAATATGATACTTTTTTCCGGTAGTCTGGCCTTAATTGTCCCGAGGATCTTAAGGGATTTGTACTACCAGATACCCGATTACAACTCTCAAGAGGACCAGAATGTTGCTGGAATCTTGAAACGACTGATTAATAACACCCAGAAGCTAAATATCTCTGAAACATGAGACGAGTTCGAAGCCTTGATTCTTGTTTATACCACAGCAAGACACCGTGAGAATTTTTCAGATTCTGGACTTTGTATCACAGATTCCTTATTCTTCTTTATCGAGGGGTCGTGTAGTGTCCTGTATATGAGGACTCCCTTTCCCCAGAATCCTCTTTGGAAACCCTGATTCTTGTTTTGCCATTAGCAAGATGTCATGTAGATATTGTGGTTGAGGAACCGTGTAAAAGAGGTTTCTTAGTTCTCCTTAGCTAGAGATCATATAGATTCTGCATATGAGGGCTGCTATTACCTATGTTCCAGCTTCTAAACCCTGAATCTTGTTTAGCTCACAGCAGATGGACTGTTGATTTTAAGGACTGATGACTGCTATAACCCCGATTCTTTTTCTTCCTTGGCAGGGGGCTGTGTAATTTCCTTTATATTTAAGACTCTCATTACATACATCCTTCTTCAAAA
>NW_007261414.1:0-2934 GCF_000164805.1 Carlito syrichta
CCTAGACAACTCACTTAACTATCTAGCTTCCTAGCTAGCCAGCTGCCTAGCCAACTGACTTTACTAGGTGACTTAACAAGCTGGCCAGCTGGCTAGCAGGCTGACTTAACTGCCTAGGTACCTAGTTAGCTAACTGGATAACAAGCTGACTTCACTAGCTAGCGACCTACATTGCCTGCTGGCCTGCCAGCTGATTTTACCTTGCTACCTAGCTAACCAGGTGGTTAGTGAGCTGACTTAACTAGCTTACTTAACTAGTTATCTAACTGGCTAGTCAGCTGATTTAGCTAGCTAGCTACCCAGCTAGGCAGCTTGCTACTCAGCTGATTTAACTCGCTAACTTAACTAGCTAGCAAGCTGACTTAACTAGCTGACTTAACCAGCTATCTCCCTAGCTATCCAGTTGTCTTAACTAGCTGGCTTAACAAGCTAGCTACCTAGCTAGCTATCTAGTTAGACAGCTGACTTAACTAGCTACCTAGCTGCCATAACTAGCTGACTTATATAGCTAGCTTCCTAGTTAGCCAGCTGACTTAACTAGCTGAAATAACAAGCTAGCCAGATGACCAGCCATCTAAATTAACAAGCTTTTTAACTTCATAAGTAGCTGAATAGCCAGCTGACTGAATGAGCTTACTTAACTACCTAGCCATCTGGTTACCAATGACTTAACTAGCTGTCTTAATTAGCTAGCCACCTGGTTGCCAGCTGACTTAACTAGCTGACATAATCTGCTAGTCAGATGGGTAACCAGCTGACATAACTAGCTGTTTGCTTATCTATCCAGCAGGCTAGTCAGCTGATTTACCTAGTTGACTTAAGCTAGCAAGCTGGGTAACCAAATCACTTAACTAGATAGCTACCTACAAAGCCAGCAGACTATCCAGAAGTCTTAACTAGCTGACTTGAACAACTAGCCTGCTGGCTAACAAGTTGTCTTATCTAGCTACCTACATAGCCAGCTGGCTAGATAGCTGACTAAACTAGCTGTCTTAATCAGCTAGCCAGTAGGCTAGCTAGCTGATTTAACTCACTGACATCACCAGCTAGCCAGGTAGCTATCTAGCTGACTTAACTAGCTAGTACCTACCTAACCATTTTGCAAATCAGCTATGTTAACTAGCAGAATTAACCAGCTAGTCAGCTGGCTAGTCAACTGACTTAACTAGCTCACTACCAAACTTCAAGCTTGCTAGACAGCTGACAACTTGCAGACTTAACTAGCAGCTACTTAGCTAGCCATCTTACTTAAATAGTTAGCTAACTAGCTAGCTGCCTAGCTACACAGCTGCCTTAAATAGTTAGCTAACTAGATAGCTGCCTAGCTAACAAGCTGAATTAAATATTTAGCTGCCTTGCTATCTAGCTGACCTAACAAGCTCGCTAACTAGTTAGTTTAATCATTAGCTAACGTGTTAGCTAGGTGACATAATCATCTGATTTAACTCTTTAGTTAATGACCTGGCTATCTGCTTCAACCAGCTGACTTAACTCATTAGCTATCTATCTAGCTAGCTGATCATCCAGATGACTTAATTCATTAGCTAACTACCTAGGTAGCCTACTCAACCAGCTGACTCAACTTGTTTACTAACTAGCTAACTGACTCAACCAGCTGACTTAACCCATTAGTGAACTAGCTAGCTAGCTGTCTTATCCAGCTGACTTAATTAGAAAGCTGACTTAACTAGCTGAATTAGATAACTGACTTAACTACTTAGCTAGCTGACTTAACTGGCAGACATAACTTGTTAACTTGCTCACTTAACTACCTGAAATAAATAGTTATGTAACTATTTAACTAGCTGAATAACGAGCTGACTTAACTAATTTGCTAACTAGTTAGGTAGCAGAGTTATATAGTAGACTTAAATAATTATGTAACTAGTGTGCTAGCTGACTTAGCTACCTAACTTAGCTAGCTAGCTAGTTACTAGCTGACTTAGCTGTCTTAACTAGCTGGCTTAACTAGCTAGCTGCCTAGCTAGCTATCTAGCTAACCAGCTGAGTTAACTAAACTGACTTAACTAGCTAACTAGCTGGCATATCAATCTGACTTATATAGCTAGCTTTCCTAGCTATCCAGCTAATTAACTAACTGAAATAACTCTAGCCAGATGGATAGTCATTTGATTTAACTAGCTTCTTAAATAGCTAACCAGCTGGATAGCCAACTGACATAATGAGCTGATTTAACTTGCTAGCCAGCTGAATTAACTAGCTGATTTAAGCAGATAGTCAGCTGGCTAGACATCTTACCTAACTAGCTGGCTACCTCTCTAGCCATCTGGCTAGCCAGTTGACTCACATAGCTGACATTAGCTAGTAAGCTGGCTAGCCAGCTCACTTAACTAGAGAGCTACCTGACTAGCCAGCAGGTGAGCCAGCTACATAACTAGCTGACTTTAACAGCTAGCCTGCTGGCAAGCAAGCTGACTTACCTAGCTAGATGCCTACCTAACCTGCTCACTAGACAGCTGTCTAAACTAACTGACTTAACCAGTTAGCCAGTTGGCTAGCCATTTGACTAAACAAGATGATATAACTAGTTATCCAGCTGGCTAGCAAGCTGACTGACCTCACTCTTTAGCTCTCTAGCCACCTGTATAGTTAGCTGACTTAACTAGCTGACTTAATTAGCTAGCCATCTGACTAGTCAACTGACTTAACTAGGTCACTACCTAGCTAGCCAGCTTAATTATCTTCTTAACTAGCTGGCCTGCTTTCTAGCCATTTGAATTAACTAGCTAGCTACATATCTAGCAAGCTGGCTACCCAGCAGAATTAGCTAGGTGACTTATCTAGCTAGCCAACTCTCTAGCCAGCTGACTTAAATAGCAAGCTACCTAGCTAGACAGCTGGCTAGTCAGCTGACTTAGCTAGGTGGCTTTACTAGCTAGCCAGCTGGCTAGACAGATGACTTAACTAGCTCTG
>NW_007261414.1:3917-11401 GCF_000164805.1 Carlito syrichta
ATAGCTGACTTAGCTAGCTGACTTAACTAGTTGGCTAACGAGATAACTACCATACTTAGCGAGATGGTTAATGAGTTAAATAACTGTTTTAACTAGTTTTTAAACGAATTAAGTAGCTGACTTAACCACTTGGTTAACTAGTTAGCTAGGTGAATAAACATGTTGGCTGACGAATCGGCCTACTAGTTAGCTGTTTTAACACGTTGGCTGATTTCTCAGGTGACTTGTTAGCTGACTTAACAAGTTGGCCGTATACTTGGTCTAATATTTACCTGGTTTAACTAGTTGCCTGACATATTGGTCCCCCCTGGTTAGTTCAGTTAACTAGTTGGCTTGTTAATTTGCTGACTTAACTACTCGGCCAACTAATTGGCCCTCTAGTTAACTGACCTGACTTGTCGGCCAACTAGTTATCTGACCTAACTTGTCAGCTGACAAGTTGGCGCACTAATCGGTCAATTGGTTAGCTTACTTAAATAGTTGACTGGCTAGTAAGCTGACCGGTTAGCTGAATTAGCTAGTCGGCTGGCGAGTGAGCCAACAGGTGAGCTGACTTAACTAGTTGGCCAGCAAGTGAGCTGACTGTTCAGCTGAAGCAACCAGTCGGTCAGAGAGTGAGCTAACTGGTCAGCTGACAACTAGTTGACTGGAGAGTGAGTCGAATGATCAGCCAACTTAACTAGTTGGATGGCGTGTGAGCTGACTGGTCAGCTGACTTTAGTCGGCTGGGGAGTGGGCCGACTGGTCAGACATAACTAGTTGGCGATCAAGTGAGCAGACTGCAGATCTGACTTAACTAGTTGACTGGCGAGCAAGCCGACTAGTTAGCTGACCTGTTGGCCTGTGAGAGAGTCGAAGAGTGAGTTGACGTGTTGGTTGGTGTGCGAGCTGGCTAGTTTGCTGACCGGTTGGCAGGCAAACAAGCCGACTAATTAGCTGACCTGATGGAAAGCGAAGAAGACCACTAGTTAGCTGACCAGCTACTTTAGTTGCTAGCCAACTAGTTAAGTAATTATCTAGCTGATTTGCTAACTGACCTAACTAGCTAGCTAGCTGGCTACCTAGCTGACATACCTAGCTAGCAAACAAGCTATATAGCTGTTTAGCTAGCTGACTTAACTAGCTTGACAATTGACTAGTTCGCTGGCTATCTGACTTCACTATCTACCTGACTAGCTACCTGACAAGCTAGCTAACTTAACTAGCTAGCTGACTAGCAAGCTGACTATGTAGCTGACTTAACTAGCTAGCTGAATAGTTACCTAACTTACTAGATGACTTAACGAGCTAGCTGGCTAGCTAGCTGACTTAACTGAGTAGCTAGTATCCTGGCTAGCTGGCTACCCAGCTGAATTAACTAGCTAGCTACCTGGTTGGCTAGATGGCTAGCCAGCTGGTTTAACTAGCTAGCTAACTGGCTGGGTAGCTGGATAGGCAGCTGGCTAGCTAGCTAGTGAGATGTCCAGCTGGCTACCCAGCTGGCGTAAATAGCCAGCAGGCTGACTGTACAGTAGGATAGCCAAGCCTGTTAACTAGCCAGCCACCCTGATGTTTGGCCAGTTAGCCAGCCAGCTTAACTAGCTGACCACCTACCTGAACAGACTGTTAACCTGCCGGCTTAACTTGCCAACCACCTAGCTAGGCAGCCAGCAAACCAGCTGACTTAACTAGCTGACTTAACTAGATAGCCATTGGGCTAGCCAACTGGCTTAACTAGCTAGCAACCTAGCTAGCCAGCCAACTAGCCAGCTCACTTAACTTGCTGACAAAATTAGCTAGCCAGCCTGCTAACCAGCTGACATAATTAGCTAGCTACCTATCTAGTCAGGTGGATAACCAGCTAATAACTAGCTGACTTAAACAGCTAGCCACCTGGCTAGCCAGCTGACACAACTAGCTACATAACTAGTTAGTCAGCTGGTCAGTCAGCTGACTTAACTAGCTGACATCTCTAGCTAGCCAGGTGGCTACCCAGCTGACTTAACTAGCTAGCTACCTACTTATCCTGCTGGCTTGTCAGCTGACTTAACTATCTAGCTTCCTAGCTAACCAGCTGGCTAGCGAGCTGACTTAATTAGGTGACTTAACTAGCTAGGCAGCTGGCTAGCCAGCTGACTTAACTAGCTAGCCAGCTGGTTAGCCAACTGACTTAACTAGCTAGCTACCAAGCTAGGCAGCTGTCTAGCCAGCTGACTTACCTAGCTGACATAAATAGCTAGCTACCTAGATAGCCAGCTAAATTTACTAGATGACATATCTAGCTAGCTACCTAGCTAGATATCTAGCTAGCTAGCTGACTTAACTAGCTGTCTTAACCAGCTAGCTAGCTTACATAACTAGCTGACTTAGCTAGTTAGCTACCAAGCTATCAAGTTGACTTAACCAGCTGAATTAACTAGATAGCCAGCTGTCTAGCCTCCGACTTAACGAGCTTTTTAACCAGCTAGCGAGCTGACTAGCCAACTGACTTAATGAGGTGACTTAACCAGCTAGCCAGCTGGTTAGACAAATGACTTAACTAGTTGATTAACGAGCTAGGCAGCTGGTAAGCCAGGTGACTAAACTATCTGACTTAACTAGCTCTCCAGCCACTTGGATAGCCCACTGACATAACTAACTGACTTAATTAGCTACCCAGCTGGCAAGCCAACTGACTTAACTAGGTAACTGCCTACTCAGCCATATGGCCTGCCAGCTGACTTACCTAGCTGTCTTATCTACCTGGCCTGCTTTCTAGCCATTTGAATTAACTAGCTTGCATCATAGCTAGCCAGCTGGCTATCCAGCTGAATTAACTAGGTGACTTATCTAGCTAATCAGCTGCCTAGCCAGCTGACTTAACGAGCAAGCTAACTCGCTAGCCAGCTGGCTAGTCAGCTGACTTAACTATATGACTTAACTAGCTAGACAGCTGGCTAGACGTTGACATAACTAGGTAGCTACCTAGCTAGCAACCTGGCTAGTCCGCTGAGTTAACTATCTCTCTACCTCTCTAGTCACGTGAATAGCAAGCTTACTTAATTAGCTGAATTAGATAGCTAGCCAGCTAGCTAGCCAAATGACTCAACTCTGTCACTACCTAGTTAGAGTGCTGGATAGCCAGGGGACTTAACTAGCTGTCTAAACTAACTGACCTGCCTACTAGTCAGTTGAGTTAACTAGCTTGCTACCTAGGTAGCCAGTTGGCTATCCAGATGAATTAACAAGGTTACTTATCTATATAGCCAGCTGTCTAGCCAGCTGTCTTAATTAGCAAGCTACCTAGCTAGACAGCTGGCTAGTCAGCAGACTTAACTGGGTGACTTAACTAGCTAACCAGACAGCTGGACAGCTTTTATAACTAGCTAGCTACCTAGCTAGTCAGCAGGCTAGACAGATGACTTAATTGACTAGCTACGTAACTAGCCAGGAGGCTAGCCAGTTGACTTAACTAGCTTACTTAACAAAGTAGCAAGCTACTAGCCAGGAGACTTAACTAGCTAGTTACCTAGCTAGACAGCTGGATTGCCAGCCAACTTAACTAGCTGACATAACTAGATGCCGGGTGATTAGCCAGCTGACTTAACAAGCTAACTACCTACATAGCCCTCTGGCTTGCCAGCTGTCTTTACCTAAAAACCCAGCTGACCTGCTGGCCAGCGATCTGACTTAACTAGGTGACTTAATTAGCTTGCCAACTGGCTAGCCAGCTGATTTAAAGCTAGCTTTCGTGCTTGGCAGCTGGCTATCCAGCTGACTTAACTAACTGACTTAAGTAGCTAGTCAGCTGAATTAACTTGCTGATTTAACTAGCTAGCTACCTAGCTAGCCAGCTGATTTAACTAGCTGATTTAACTAGCCAGCTACCTAGCTAGCTATCATATGCCTAGCTGACTCAACTAGCTGAATAAACTAGCAAGTTAGCTGACATATCAAGCTGATTTAACTAGTTAGCTACCTAACTAGCAAGGTGATTTAAATAGATGAAAAAATTAACAAGTCAGTTGGCTACCCATCTGGCATAACAAGCTTTTTAACTAGCTAGCCAGCTGGGTAGACAACTGACGTTATGAGCTGACTTAACTAGCTAGCCAGCCTGTTATCCAGCTGACCAAACTAGCTGACATAACTAGCTGGAAAACTGATTAGCCAATTGGATTAACTGACTAGCTACCTAGCTTACCATTAGCCTATACAGCTGACTTAACTAGCTGACAACGAAGTAGCTAGCTGGCTAGCCAGCATATTTAACTTGCTAGCTACCTATCTAGACAGCTGGATAGCCAGCTGACTTAACTAGCTGACATAATTAGATAGCATGATGGCTATCCAGCTCACTTAACTAGCTACCTACCTACATAGACTGCTGGCTATCCAGCAGACTTAACTACCTCACTACCTAACTAACCTGCTGGTCAGTGAACTGATGTAGCTAGATGATGTAAGTTGCTAGCCAGCTGGCTAGCCAGCTGACTTAACTAGCTAGCTAACCTGCTAGTAAGCTGGTTAGTCAGCTGGCTTAACTAATAGATTTGACAAGTTAGCCAGCTGAGTTAACTAGCTGACTTAACTAGCTAGACAGTTGACTGGCTATCTGAATCAACTAGCTGATTAACCAGCTACCAAGCGGGCTAGCCTGGTGAATTAACTAGCTAGCTACATAGCTAGCCAGTTGAGAAGACCGCTGAATTAAATAGCTGACTTAACTAGCTAGCCAGCTGGATAGCCAGCTGACTTAACTAGCTTGCTACCTAGCTAGTCAGCTGGCCAGTCAGCTGACTTAATTAGCTTGTTACCTAGCTATTCAGCTGGCTACCCAGCTGACTTAAGTAGTTGACTTATCCAGCTAGACAGCTGACCATCCAGCTACTCAACTACCTGACATAACTAGTTAGCCAGCTGGCTAGCCAGCTGACTTAAGTAGTTCTCTACCTATCTAGCTTTCTGACTAGCCAACTGACTTATCTAGGTGATTTAATTAGCTACCCAGCTGGCTAGCTAACTGATTTAACTAGATCACTACATAGCTAGCCAGTTAGCCAGCTGACCTAACTAGCTAACTTAAACAGCTGGCCTGCTTTCTACTTAGCTGAATTAACTAGCTTGCTATATAACTAGCCACCTGGTTAGCCAACTGACTTAACTAGGTGAGTTATCTAGTTGGCCTGCTGTCTAGCTAGCTGACTTAAGTAGCAAGCTACCTAGCTAGCCAGCTCGATAGCCAGTTGATTTAACTAGGTGAGTTAACTAGCTAACCAGTAGTCTAGACAGTTGACTTAACTATCTAGCTACCTGGCTAGCCAGAAGTCTAGCCATCTGAATTAACTAGGGGACTTAGGTAGCTAGCCAGCTGGCTAGCAGGCTAACCTAACTGCCTAGCTACCTAGCTAGCAAACTGGCTAGCCTGCTGACTTAACTAGATAGCTACCTATGCAGCCCACTTGTTTGCCAGCTGACTTAACGACCTAGTTACCTAGCTAACCAGCTGGCTAGTGAGCTGACTTAGCAAGGTTAGTAAACTAGTTAGCTAACTGGCAAGAAAGCTGACTTAACTAGCTAGCTATCCAGCTAGGCAGCTGGCTACTCAGCTGACTTAACTCGCTGACTTAACTAGGTAGCAAGCTGATTTAGCTAGCTGACTTAACCAGCTAGCTAACTAGCCAGCCAGCTGGTTTAACTAGCTGGCTTAACTACCTTGCTACCTAGCTAGCTATCTAGGTAGCCAGCTGACTTAACTAGCTGACTTAACTTGCTATCTAGTTGACATAACTAGCTGACTTATATAGGTAGCTTCCTAACTAGCCAGCTGACTTAACTAGCTGAAATAACTAGCTAGCCGGATGGCTAGCCATCTGACTTATCTAGCTTTTTAACTAACTAACCAGCTGGAAAACCAGCTGACTTAATTAGCTGACTTACCTAACTAGCCAGCTGGTTGCCAGCTGACTTAACTAGCTGACTTAACCAGCTCGTCTGCTGGGTAGCCTGCTGACTTCACTAGCTGGCTACTTATATAACCAGCTGGCTAGCCAACTGACTTACCAAGCTGATTTAAGCTGTCAAGCTGGTGAGTCAACTCACTTAACTAGCTAGCTACCTACCTAGTGGGCAGGCTGGCCAGATGACTTAACTAGCTGACTTGAACAGCTAGCCTGCTGGCTAGCAAGCTGACTGATCTAGGTAGCTATACACATAGCCAGCTGACTAGACAGCTTACTAAACTAGCTGATATAACCAGCTAGCCAGTTGGATAGCCAGCTGACAACTCGCTGACATCACTAGATAGCCAGGTAGCATCCAGGTGACTTAAGTAGCTAGCTACCTTCCTTGCAAGTTGGCTAGCCAGCTCTCTTAACTAGCTTAATTAACCAGCTAGCCAGCTGTCTAGCCAACTTACTTCACTAGCTCACTACCTAGATGGCCAACTGGCTATCCAGCTGATGTAACTAGCTGAGTTAACTGGGTAGCTACCTAGCTGGCCAGCTGACTTAAATAGTTAACTAACTAGCTAGATACGTAGCTAGCCAGCTGATTAAAATAGTTAGCTTAAAAGCTAGCTACCTAGCTAACAAACTGACTTAAATAGTTAGCTGTCTAGCTAGCTAGCTGACTTAACCAGCTAGCTAAATAGTATGCTTACTCATTATCTAACGTTCTAGCTAGCTGACTTAATCATCTGAGTTTACTAGTTAGCTAATGTGCTAGCTAGCTGACTCTACCAACTGACTTAACTCATTAGCTAACTAGCAAGCTAACCTACTCAACCAGCTGACTAAATGTGTTTGCTAACTAGCTAGCTAGTTATTTGACTTCACCAGCTGACTTAACACATTAGTTAACTAGCTACTACTTGACTCAACCTGCTGACTTAATCCATTAGCTAACTAGCTAGATAATTGTCTTAACCAGCTTACTAAATTAGAAAGCTGACTTAACTACATGACTTAGCTAGCTGACTTAATTATTTAGCTAGCTGACTTAACTGGCTGACTGAACTATTTAGCTAGCTGACAACTACCTGAATTCAATAGTTAGCTAACTATTTAACTAGCTGAATAAGTAGCTGATTTAATAATTAACTAACTAGTTAGGTAGCAGTCTTAAGTACCTGACTTAAATAGTTAGCTAACTAGTGAGCTAGATGACTTAGCTAGCTGACATAGCTAGCTAGCTAGTTCATTAGTTGACTTAGCTAGGTGACTTATATAGTTGCCTAACCAGATACCTAGCTGACTTAACGAGTTGGTTAATGCATTCTCTAACTGTTTTAACTAGTTGGAAAATGAGTTAACTGGCTGACTTGACTAGTTGGTTAGCAAGTTAGCTAGATGGCAACTTGGCTGATGAGACAGCCGACTACTTAGCTGCTTCAACACTGGCTGATTACTTGGCCGACTTCTTAGATGGCTTATCAAGTCAGCTGACTATTTGGCTGATTAATTATCTGGGTTAACTAGTTGACGGACTAGGTGGCCCACTAGTTAGCCAGGTAAATTAGTTGCCTG
>NW_007261415.1:0-8457 GCF_000164805.1 Carlito syrichta
AAGAGATTCTAAGTCAACAAAAAAACCCATTCACTTGTAAACCTTCTGTCCTCAGTCCTTCCCCCCTGATGACCCCTCATAGGAGAGTCCTCCAAGCTCGGCACCTTCCAGCCCCAACCACCCCCAATGGCTTGCCCCCCGGGAGAGGAAGGGGCTTTGGTGTGGGAGTTCCAGATGCTCCCTAGCTGGGTTTCTGCCAGCTCTCCTCTCCTAGGTGACAAATGTGCCCCAGGTAATCAGGCCCTCTGACTCGGCAATGAGGACCTTATGCCAAGAAATGTTGGGGACACATTCCTCACTGGGGACATTTCTTACCCCCCATTTCCTATTTTATCTGGTTCTAAAGCCAGTCACCCTTTGAACACCCTACACGCTGTTGAGAATCTGTGTACCATTCTGAAGACTTTGGAGACAGGATCTGACTCTGGGGCCCACACTGAGGCCCAGGGACATGACCCTCATTCACTGCCAGCCTCAAAATCATGGGCTCTGGCGGTCCTCCTGCCTAAGCCTCTGGAGTGTCCAGGACGACGGGCACCACAACCCCAGACCCCCTATATGGAAGGGTGCAGAGATGGGTTCTCCTTGAGTGGCCCAGGCTGGCCTATATCTCCTCGGCTACAGCCATCTCCCAATTCACCCTCCAAGAGCACTGGGATTGCAGGCATGGGTCACTGCGCCCAGCCTTCTAGTTAATTTTTGATGAAGGATCGAGGCTGGTCTCGGGGGTTCCACCTCTTCATCCCAGTATTTTGGATGGGCAAGGCCAGCAGCTGGTCCGAGCCAGTGGGTCTGAGACAAGCCCGGACAACTTGGTGAGACCTCGTATATACCCTCCATCCCAACTGAACTGGGCATTTTGGCATACACCTGTCATTCTGGCTTCTTGGAAGGCCTGTGGGGGGTGGCTCGCTGGAGCCCAGTGGACCAAAGTTGTGCTGGCTGGGAATGAGCCACCACCCTCCAGCCTGGTCTAGGAGTGAGACTCCGACTAAAACAATAGAAAATAAAAGGAAAGAAAAGAAGAGCATCCGTTTGTGTATAGAGTTGGAATCATCGTGAAAAGACAGAGATCATTGGGGAAGGAGGTCACAGACTTGGTTGTAGAGTTCTCAAAAGAAGGATGATCAGCAGACAATCAGTCTATGGCTTTGGCATGCCAAGGCAGTGGACTGCTGGAGTCCAGGTGTTTGAGGCCCGTCTGGGTCATGTAGCGTGACCTCATCACTCCCCGGATTGGAAACACTCAAGTTGCACATGGTGGCACCCACGGTCCCAGCTACACAGGATGCAGTGGACTCCATCCCGGGATGAGGTTTAGTGTCACACTTACCAACAGCAAGTGTGAGTCCAGGCCAGGCACCATGGCTCATGGCCATCACACACGTGCCATAGGAGGACTCGACGGGAGGTGACCTGAGTCCTGGGGTTGGAAACTAGGCTGGGCAACAGGTCCAGATCTTGTCTCAGAGAGAGGTCCTCAAAATCGAGTCAGGTGTGGTGGCACACGGAGTCCCAGCTGCATGTGGGCTGAGACAGGAGGACCGCCTGTGCTCCTCAGGTCGAGGCCCCAGAAGCCCCCATTGTGGTGCCACACCCCAGCACCACCGACAGAGACTCTGGTGAAAAAAAGACATCTCCCATGTACATCATGATGTGCATCCACGACTCCCCAGGGAAACTTCTGCGTGGGCAGTGGATGATAGAGTGATTGGGAGAGGAAGAGGCCCTATTCCCACCCGAAGTTGGCAGACTGGGCAACTGGGACCTAGACTGGCCCTGGCGTTGCCGGACCGCCTTGATCGCTCTGTGCCTGATGGTTGCCATAGCTCGGGACCGTCCGTTCCATGAGCTCACACGCATCTTTGCTGTGGGGCATGAGTGTGGAGGGTGGAGGCAGGCCTTCTGGGATGCATGGCTGAAGGTATGGAATGGACATGCCCAGTGGCCACCTTTGAAACCTCCTGCAAATGAAAGGCAGGAAAGTGACTTTTCCTCTCCCATCCCTGAGGGTGACTCCTCGCACTGGGTGGCAAGGGTCCTGGTGGTGGCGGAGGTGGCGATTATTATTATTTGGAGTCGGAATCCTGCTCTGTCATGCAGTCCAGAGTGCAGGGGCATGCTCACAACCACAGTGGACTCCACCTGACGGATTCAGGCTATCCTCCTGCATTGGCACCACGAGTGTCTGGATCCACAGTCCTGCACAACCACACTGGCAAACCCTTGGATTTATTTTTGATGGCCCAGATGAGGTCTCACCCAGTGTCCCAGGCTGGTCTTATACCCGCAGACTTAGGCTAACCACTCGTCAGGCCTTCGAAGGATTGGCATGCCAGTCTGAGCCCCTGAGCCTGGGTTTTGGTTGTGGTGGCAGTGGTTGGTATTTTTATTCTGAGTCATTGTCCTGCCCCATTGGCCAGGAAGGATTGCAGGGGCCTGCTCTCAGCCACCACAGACTCCACCTGCTGGGCACCAGCAATCCTCCCACCGTGGCCTCCCAAGTGCCCGGAACGACATGTATGCAGCACCATGCTTGGCTCATTTTGTTGGTTTCTTGTAGAGAAGAGGTCTCGCCAAGGTGACTGGGATGGTCTTGAAAATGGAGGCTCAGGCCATCCTCTCACCTCGTCCTCCAAATCACCAGAGTGAAAGGTGTGAGCCCCGTGCCAGCCTTCACACCACTCTCGGGGTCCCACTGCAAAGTCCATTCCCTTCAGATGACCTGGGACCCTGGAGAGGGTAGCTGGAACCACCCACCAAACCCGCTCTGGTGAGCGCATGGGGCAGAGGCATGTCTTTGCTAGGGCAGCCACCCCTCAATCTCCCTCATTCCAGAGGGTGGACCCGGTCGCTCCTCCTAAGGCCTGCCTTGGGCAAAGGAAGGAGGTGACTCTCAAACCTTAGTGGGGGGCGATCAGGCAACTCACGCCTGTCTTCTCTGCACTCAGGGTGGCCAAGACGGGAAGATAGGCGGAGCCTGGGAGCTGATACCAGGCTTGACCATAGAAATCCCCCACCTCGACCCCAAGAAAATTCCAGAAAACCTTGAGTGAGGGCAGGCCTGGCGGGAGGATCACCTCAGAACCAGAGTTCAAGACCAGGCAGGAAAGCCAGGATGTCAACCAAATGGAAAATCTGTGATCACAGCAGGAAGGCCCGAGTTGGGCAGTTTGAGAGCATCCAGGGCCACCTATTGAGGAAACAAAAGAGAGAGAGGAAAAGAAAGAAAGCAATTCATTCTCCTGCAAACCTTCTGCCCTCAAGTCCTTCTCCCCCACCCCGCCACATGTGCGGGTTCCCAAAGTTTGGCAGCTTCTAGCTCCTAATCTCCCCAATGGCTGCCCCAGCTTTGGTTCAGGAGCCCCCAAGGCTCCCTGGTCGGGTTAGTGTTGGCTTTTCTCTACAAGGTGAGAAATGTGCCCCTGTCAGGCCGACCATCCCACTCAGCAACGAGGACCTTCCACCAAGAAAGGCCAGGAAAACATCCCTCACCTGGGAAAATTTCTTCCTCCCCAAACCCATGATTCCTGACTCTAAAGTCAGTCGCCCTGTGAACACACCACGCACACTTGAGACTCTGTGTATGATTCTGATGTTTTTGGAGACAGGGTCTTACTCTGTGGCCCTGGAGGGGCCCGGGGATAAGACCGTCATTCACTGCCAGGCTTGAATTCACAGGCTGCGGTGATCCTCTCGCCTCAGCCTCTGGAGTGGCCATGACGATGGGACCCTGGACCCCAGACTCCTTGTTTAGATTGGTGTGAAGACGGAGTTGCCCTGTGTGGCCTGGGCTGGCCTTGGTCTTTTGGGCTCCAGCCATCCTCCCACCTCTGACTCCCAGAGTGCTGGGGTTCCAGGCATGGCTACCGCACCAAGCCTTCTGGTTCATTTTTGATGAATGATCGAGGCCAGGCTTGGGGGCTCAGCTTCATCATCCCAGCACTTTGGGAAGAACCATCCAGGCAACTCGGCGAGACCTCGTCTCTGCCCTCCATCCCAAATGAACTGTGTGTGGTCGAGTGTGCCTGTCATTCCGGCTCCTCAGAAAGCTGATGAAAGATTCACTGGAGCCTGACTGACTGAGGCTGCGGTGGCCGGGAGAGAGCCACTGCCATAAAGTCTGGGTGAAAGAGTGAGACTCTGACTCAAAGACAAAAAGGAAAAAAGGAAAAGAAAGAAAAGCATCCATTTGTGTATGTAGTTGGGATCATTGTGAACAGACAGAGATCATTTGGTAAGGAGGCCCCAGGCTTGGGCCTAGAAATCTCGAAAGAGGGTAGATCAGCAGAAAATTGGGCTGTGGCTTTGGGAGGCTGAAGCATGGGACTGCTGCAGTCTGGAATTTCGAGACCAGCCTGGGCCAAGTAGTGAGAGCTCGTCGCTCTCCAGAAAACAAGCACTGAGTCACGCATGGTGGTGCACACATCGGGGTTACACGGAATGTGGTGGCCTACTTCCTGTGGCTTGCCTTTGTGTCGCCCCCACTGACAGCACGTGCAAGTACAGGCCTGGCACTGTGGTTCATGGCCATCAATCCCACGCCCTAGGAGGCCAAAGTGGGAAGCTCCCTAGGTCCTCAGGGTCAGAGACCAGCCTGGGCAATGTGGCCAGACCTCACTTCAGCAAGAGGGCCCCATAATCGAGTCAGGTATGGCAGACCCCAGAGTCCAGGTTGCTCAGGGGCCAAGGCAGGAGGACTACCTCAGCCCTGCAGGTTGAGGCCCCAGAAGCCAGGATCATGCTGCTGTGACCCAGCCCAGCTGTCAGAGACTCCGATGACAAAAAAGACACTTTCAACGTGTGTCACGACGGGCGTCCAAGGCTCCACAGGGAAAGGTCCACATGGCTGTGGGAAGAAGGAGTGATCGAGAGAGGAAGGGTCCCTTCCCCCACCCAAAGCAGGCAGACCGGGTGACTGGAACCTGGGCTGGCTGCAGCATTGCTGGACCTCTTTGTTCACTTTATGCCTGTTGGCCCCCTAACTCAGGTGTCTTGAGCTCACAGGTGTCTTGACTGTGGGACATGAGTGTGGAGGGTGGAGGTAAGACTTCTGGGACACGTGGCCAAAGGCATGGGAAGGACTTGCCCGGAGGCCAACTTTGAAACCACCCACAAAGACAGGTGGGAACGTGCCTTTTCCTCTCCCATCTCTGAGGATGACTACTCGCCCTGGGTGACAGGGATGGTGGTCATGGCAGTGGTGGTGATTAGTATTATTTGGTGTTGAAATTCTGCTCTCTCACCCAGGCCTTAGGGCAGGATCACGGTCACGGACACCGCGGACTTCACCTGCCCTGCTCAGGTGATCCTCCCATCTTGGCCCACCGAGTGGCTGGAACCTCAGCCCTGCAACACCATGCCCAGCTTATCTTTGGATTTATTTTTGATGTCTGTGATGAGGTCTCACCCTGTGACCTGGGCTGATGTCAAACTCGCAGGTCAGGCTGTCCACTTAGTGCCTGCACCTCTGAAGAACCAGAATGCCTGGCTGAGCCCCTCAGCCCGGCCTGTGGTTGTGGTGGTGGTTGTTATTATTTTGAGTCAGAGTCCCGCTCTGTTGCCAGGGCCAGAGCACAGGAGCCCACTCTCAACCACCGTGGCCTCCACCAGCTGGGCTCCAGCAATCCACCAAGAGTGGTTAACTGAGTAGCTGAAATGGAAGGCCTGCGCCACCAAGCTTTGCTCATTTTTTTGTTGTCTGGTAGAGAGGTGGTCTGAGCAAGGTGCCCAGGCTGGTCTCAAACCCGGTGGCTCAGGCCATTCTCTCACCTCAGCCTCCAGAGCACTGGGATGAGAGTCGTGAGCCCTCGTGCCCAGAATCCATATCCCTCTCAGGTCCCCATTGTGAGGTCCGCTCCCTTCTGATGACCTGTGACCCTGGAGAGGGTGGCCAGAGTAACCTGCCAGGACTTCTGTGGGGGGAGCGCTTGGTGCATGGGCTTGTCTCCATCTGGGTTCCCACCCCTCCTCCAGCCTTGTTCCTCAGGATGGACCTGCTTGCTTTTCCCAGGGGCTGCCTCAGGGATAGGGACAGCATGACTCTCAAACCTTCAGGGGGGCAGGGATGGCTGGGTGACTCACGCATGTCTCCTTGGCATTCGGGGAGGCTGAGACAGGAAGATGGGTGGAGCCCGGGATCTCCAGACCAGGCTGCTCACCATAGCAAGACCCCACCTCAACTACAAGCAAAACGCAGAAAACCTTGGGTCGGGGCAGATCTCAGCAAGTGGATCGCATCTGGCCCAGAATTCAAAACCAGGCAGGAGACGAGGATGTTGATGAAATGTAAAGTCTGTGATCGCAGGAGTTTGGGAGACTGTGCTGAGAGGATGGCCCGAGTTGATCGGTTTGAGAGCAGCCTGGCCAACCTAGTGAGGAAAGAAAAGAAAGAAAGAAAGAAAGAAAGAAAGAAAGAAAGAAAGAAAGAAAGAAAGGGTGCAAGGAAGGTAGAAATAATTAAAGGAAAGAAAGAAAGAAATCCATTCTCCTGCAAACCATGTCCTAAGTCCTTCCCCCATGCTCTCCCACATGTGAATGTCCCTCAAGCTCGGCACCTTTCACCCACAACTCCCCTATGGCTGCTCCCACTTTGGTGTGGGATTTCCCGAGGCTCCCTGGCCAGGTTCCTGTCAGCTCTCCTCTCTGAGATGTAAAATATGCCTCAGGCAGGCCAACCCTCCAACTCAGCATGAGGACATTCTGCCAAGAAAGACAAGGGACACATCCCTCACCCAGGGACATTTCTTCCCCATCCCATTTTTCCTGAATCTAAAGACAGTCGCCCTGTGAACACACCACCTGCAGTTGAAAATCTTTGTATGATTCTGATGTTTTTTGAGACAGGGTATGTCTCCGTGGCCCAGGGTAGGACCCAAGGACATGATCAGCATTCACCACAAGCTTCAAAATCACGGACTCTGACGATCCTCCCACCTCAGCCTCCACAGTGGCCAGGAAGATGGGCACCTTGACCCCAGACCCACTTTCTTTATGGATGTGGAAACGGGGTCTCCCTGTGTGGACCAGGATGGCCTTGGGATCGTGGGCTCCAGCCATTATCTGTCCTCGGCCTCCCAGAGCACTGGTATTCCAAACATGGGCGATGCGCGAGTCCTTCTAGTTCGTTTTTGAGGAAGGATAAAGATCAGGCTATGGAGCTCATTCTTGCCATCCCAGTGCTTTGGGAGGCTGAGGTCAGCATCCGACCTGAGCCCATGGGCCAAGACCTGCATGGGCACCTCAGCAAGACTTGTCTTTACCCTCCATCCCAAATGAGCCAGGCGTGGTGGTGTTCACCTGTTGTTATGACTCCTCGGAAGACCAGGAAAAGGCTCACAGGAGCCCAGTGGGCCAAGGGTTCGGTGGCTGAAAGGAAGCCACCAGTGTCCAACCTGGGCAATGGAGTGATACTGTGAATCAAAGAAAAAAGGAAAAAAGGAAAAATAAGAATAGTATCCATTTGTAAATGGAGTTGGGATCATCGTGAACAGACAGAGATCATTTTGGAAGGAAGATCAGCCTAGGGCCTACAGTTTCTGAAAGATGGTACATTGGCAGAAAATTGGGCTGTGGTTTTGGGAGGCCCAGGTGGGGGACCGTTGAAACCTGGGAGTTCCAGACCAGCATGCGCCATGTAATGAGATCTTGTCATTTCCCAGAAGACAAACAATGAAATCACATGTGGTGGCACCCACGGTCCCGGATACACGAGATGCGGTAACCTCCATCCCAGGGCGTTCCTTTGCATCACCCCCACTGACAGAATGTGCGATTCCTGTCTGGGCACTGTGGTTCATGGCCATCAGTCCTATGCCCTGGGATGCTGAGGTGGGAGGCTGCCTGAACCCAGGGTTCAGAGACGAGTCCAGGCGACATCTCGTTTTGGTGAGAAATCTCCATAATCAGGTCTGTAGTGGTGGTCCCTGGAGTCCTGCCTGCAAGGGCCCTGAAGTGGGAGGACCTCTTCCGCCCTGCAGTTCAATGCCCTGGAAGCCACAAATGTGATGCTGCACCTAACCAGGCCAACGGAAATTCTGGTGACAAAAAAGACACCTCCCACATGTGTCACGACTGGCATCCATGGCCCCCGAGCGAATGGTCCATGTGGGCAGGGGACAATGGAATGATTAGGAGAGGAAGGGGCCCTCCCCCCACCCGAATTTGGCAGATCAGGAGACCGGAAGCTGGGCTGGTTGTAGCATTTCAGGCTGCTTTGGTCATTCTGTGTCTGATGGCCGCCCTTATGTGGGGCTGTCTGTTCCATGAGTTCACATGCCTCTTTGCCATGGAGCATGAGTGTGGAGCGTGGAGGCAGGCCTTCTGGGACGCATGGCTGAAAGCATGGGGTAGACTTTACCAGTGGCCACCTTTTCAAACTCCCACAAATGACAAGGGGAAAGTACCTTTTTCTCTCTCATTCCTGAGGGTGACTCCTCTCGCTGGGTGGCAAGTGTG
>NW_007261416.1:0-5820 GCF_000164805.1 Carlito syrichta
TAGCTAGTTATTTTAGCTAGTTAAATCAGCTGGCTAGCTAGGAAGCTAGCTATATAAGTCAGCTAGTTAGTTCAGTTAGCTAGCTAGTTAAGTCAGTCAGTTAAGTTAGCTGGCTAGCTAGATAGCTAGCTAGGTAGCTAGCTAGTTAAGCCAGCTAGTTAAGCCAGCTGGCAAGCTAGGTAGCTAGCTGGTTAAGTCAGTGTTTTAAGTCAGCTTCCTAGCTAGTTAATTCAGTGAGCTAAGTCATCTGGCTAGCCAGTTGCCTAGCTGGGTAGCTACCTATTTAAGTCAGCTTGCTAGCCAGTTAACCATCTAGTTAAGTAACCTAGATAAGTCAACTCACCAGCCAGCTGTTTAGGTAAGTATCTAGGTAGTTGCATCACCTGGCAAGCCAGCAAGCTATGCAGGTAATTAGGTAGTTAACTCAGCTGTCTATCCAGCTGGCTAGCTTGGTAGGTAGGCAGTTAGTTCAGCCTGCTAGCCATCTAGTTACTTAAGTCACCTAGTTAAGTCACCTGGCTAGACAGCTGGCTAGCTAGGTAGCTAGATAGTTGAGTCAGCTGTGTAGACTTCTGGCTAGCTAGTAAAGCCACCTAGTTAAGTCAGCTGGATATCCAGCCGGCTAGCTAGATAGATTGTTACTTAATTCAGCTGGATAGTCAGCTGGCTAGTGAGTTAAGTCACCTAGTTAAGTCATCTGACTAGCCAGCTGACTAGCTATATAGCAAGCTAGTTAATTCAGCTGTCTGGCAAGCAGGTCAGCTATTTAAGTCAGCTAGTTAAGTCAGCTAGCTAGTCAGCTGGCTAGCAAGTTAGCGAGCTTGTTAAGTAAGTTGGGTAGCCAGCTGGCTAGCTAATTTAGTCAGTTACTTAAGTCTGCTGACTAGCCTTCTAGCTAGCTAGGTAGAGAGCTAGTAAAGTTAGCTGTGTAGCCAGCTGGCTAACTAGTTTTGTCTGTTAGTTGTGCCAGCTGTCTAGCTGGTTAAGTCAACTAGCTAAGTCAGCTGGCTAACCAGCTGGAGAGCTAGGTACCAGCTAGTTAATTCAGCTGGCTTGCCAGCTGGCTAGTTATTTAAGTCAGTTAGTCAATTCATCTAGCTTCCCAGTTGGCTAGCTAAGTAGCTAGCTAGTTAAGTCAGCTGGGTAGCCAGCTGGTTAACTAGTTAAGTCTGCTCGTTGTGCCAGCTGGCTAGCTGGTTAAGTCACTAGTTAAGTCAGCTGGCTATCCAGCTGAATAGCTAGGTAGCAAGCTAGTTAATTCAGCTGGCTAGCCAGCTGTCTAGCTAGTTACATCAACTGGTTAATTAAGCTGGCTTTGCAGCTGACTAGCTAGGTAGCTAGCTAGTTATGTCAGCTGTCTAGCAAGCTGGCTAGCTATTTAAGTTACCTTGTTAAATCAGCGAGTTAATTCAGTTGGCCAACCAGCTAGCTAGGGAATTAAGTCAGCTGGTAATGTCAGCTGGCTAGCCAGCTGGCTACCACGTTAAGTCAGCTAGTTAAGTGAGCTGAGCATCCAGCTTTCTAGCTAGGTAGCTAGCTACTTAAGACATCTAGTTAAGTCAGTTGGCTAGCTTGGTAGTTAGCTAGTTAAGTCAGCTAGTTAAGTCAGCTGACTAGTTAGCTAAGACAGTTAGTTAAGTCAGCTGGCTAGTCAGCTGCCTATCAGGGTAGCTATCTAGTTCAGTCAGCTGGCACCCAGCTGGCTAGCTAGTTAAGACACCTAGTCAAGTCAGTTCACTGGCCAGCAAGTTAGCTAGGTAATTAAGTAGTTTAGACACCTGGCAAGCCAGCGGGATATGTAGATAGTTAGCTACTTAATCAGCTGTCTAGCCTTTATGCTATCTAGTTATGTCAGTTAGTTAAGTCAACTGGCTATCTAGATGTCTAGCTAGGTAGATAGGTAATTAAGTCTGCTGACTAGCCAGATGACTACATCATTTAGTAAGCTAATTAAATCAGCTGGCTAGGTTGCTGGCTAGCTAGGTAGCTAGGCAAATAAGTCAGGTGGCTAGTCAGATGGCCAGCTAGTTAAGTCAGCTACTTTAGTCAGCTGGCTAACCAGCTGGTTAGCTAGTGAAGTCAGTACGTTAATTCAGTTGTCTACCCAGCTAGCTAGCTAGTTAAAAAACTATTTATGTCATATGGACAGCCAGACGGCTTGTTAGTTATTTCAGCTTGTTAAATCAGCTAGGAAGCTAGGTAGTTAAGGTAGTCTGATATGTCAGCTAGGTAGCTAATTAAGTCAGTTAGTTAAGTCAGCTAGCTAGGTAGCTAGCTAGTTATGTCAGCTGTCTAGCAAGCTGGCTAGCTATTTAAGTTACCTTGTTTAGTCAGCTGACTAACCAGCTGGCTACATAGCTAGCTTGCTAGTTACGTCAGCTGGTTAGACAGCTAGCTAGCTAGATAACTCACCTAGTTAATTCAGCTGGATAGTCAGCTGGCTAGGTATGTAGCAAGCTAGTTTATTCAACTTGCTAGAAGTGAGCAGGCAGTTATGATAGCTAGTTAAGTTAACTGGCTAGCAAGCTGGTTAGGTAGGTAATTAGGTAGTTAAGTCAGTTGGGAAGCCAGCGGGATACATAGGTAGCTAGCTAGTTAACTCAGCTGGCTAGACACCTGTTATCTAGTGATGTCAGTTAGTTAAGTCAACTGGCTAGCTAACTGGTTAACGAGTTAAGTCAACTACTTGAGTCAGCTGGCTAACCAACTGACTAGTTGGTTAAGTCAGCTAGTTAATTCAACTGGCAAGTCATCTGGCTAGCTAGGTAGCTAGCAAGTTAAATCAGCTGACTGGCCAGCTGACTAGCTGGTTAAGTCAGCTAGTTAAGTCAGCTTTCTAGCCACCTGTCTAGGTAGGTAGCTAGCTAATTAAGTCAGCTGACTAACCAGCATGCTTGCTAGTTAAGTCAGTGAGTTAACTGAGCTGGTTAGTCATCCGGCTCACTAGGTGGCAGGCTAGTTAAGCCAGCTGGCTAGCCGGATTACAATCTAGTAAAGTCAGCTAGTTAAGACAACTGGTTAGCTGGCTGGCTAGCTAGGTGGCTGGTAAGTTTAGCTGGCTGGTTAGCAGGCTGGTCAGGGAGGTGGCCAGCTAGTTATGCCAGCTGGCTAACCAGCTGAGCAGCAGGGTGGCCGGATAGTTTAGCTGACAGGATATCCTACTGTCCAACCAGCCGGTTGGCTATTTAAGCTGGCTGTATAGCCAGGTGGCCAGCTGGCTGGCTGGATTGCCAGCTGCCTAGCCAGCTAGCCAGACAGGTAGCTAGCTAGTTAAAAGAGCTGGGAGCTGGGCTCAGTGGCTCAGCCTGTAATCCCATGCCTTTGGGAGGCTGAGGTGAGTGGATTGCCTGAGCCCGTGGGTTTGAGACCCACCTGGGCAGCGAGACCTCATCTCTACAATAAATCAAAAAATCAGCCAGGCATGGTAGCGCATGCCTGTAATTCCAGCTACTAGGAAGGCTGAGGTGGAAGGATCTCTGGAGCCCAGCAGGTCGAGGCTGCGGTGGCCAGGAGAAGCCACTGCACTCCAGTTTGGGTGACAGAGTTAGACTCCGACTCAAAAAAAGAGATGGCTAGCAGTTTAGCCAACAAGATAGCTAGCTAGTTAAGTCAGCTGGCTAGCCAGCTAGCCAGCCAACTAGTTAGTCCGCTAGTTAAGTCAATTAGGTAGTCAGCTAGCTAGTTAAGTGAGCCACCAAGTCCGCTAATTATTCAGGTACCTAGTTAAGCCAGCTAGCCAGTCAGGTTGCTAGTCAGCTAGCCAGTAAACTCAGCTAGCTATTCAGCAGATAGTCAGGTAGATAGTTAAGTCAGCTAGTCCTCTAACTAGCCAGTTAGCTAGCTAGTTAAGTCAGTTAGCTATACAGTTAGATAGCTTGTTTGCTAGATAGTAACGTCAGCTAGATAGCCAGCTAGCTAGTCAGCCAGCTAGTTAAGTCACCTAGCAAATCAGTTAGTTACTTAGCTAACTCGTCGGCTAGCAACTCAGCTAGCTGGAGAGCTAACTAGTGGGCTCCATCGCTTTACATCAGGTCAGCTAGCTAGTTGACTCACCCACCTGCTAACAGGTAAGCAAACTACTCGATGTGCTTGCCAACCAACAGGTCAACTAACTTGTCAGCTCCCTCGCAGGTCAGCAAATCAGCTAAGAATTCGGCTTGCTTGCCAGCAGACTAGTTAAGTCAACTCACCAGTCGGCTCACTTGCCAGCTGACTAGTTTTGGCAGCGCATGCATTGACTCACTTGCTGGTTAAATACTTAATTCAGCTGACAAGTCGGATCACTCACCAGCCACCTAGTTAAGTCAGTACACCTGTCGGATTCCACGCCAGCTGACAAGTTAAGTCAGCTAACTGGTCTGCCTATTACTGGCCAACTAGTTAAGTCAGATAACCAATCGGCCAACTAGTGGGTCAACTTGGCAGCTGACAATTTAAGTCAGTTAAATATTCGTCCGACTAGTTAAGTCAACTAACTATGTGGCCAACTATTCGGCAGAATAATTAGGTCAGCAAACTAGTCAGTCATCTACTTAACCGAGTTAACTATGGGGCCACTCCTCAGCCAACTATTATCCAAGCTAAATAGTCAGCCGATTAGTCAGACAACTTGTTAAGCCAGTTAACAGGTCGGCCTAGATGGCAGCCAACATGTTAACCCAGCTAACTAGTCGACTGATTCATCAGACAACAAGTTGTCACCTAGTTAACTCCTTAACCAACTAGTTAATTCAGCTATTTTATTGTTTACCAACTAGTTAAAACAGTTATCTAACTCATTAGCCAACTCGTCAATTCAGCTAGCTACCATGTAAGCTAACTAGTTATGTCAGCTAGCTAAATGAGCTAGCTAACTAACTAGCTAGGTAATTCAGCTAGCTAAGTCATCAGGCTCACTAATTAGCTAATAATTTAAGTCAGATACTTAAGTCTGCTACCTAATTTGCCTGTTAGTTGAGTCAGTTCATTATTCAGCTACTTAAATAGTTAGTTAACTATTTAATTCAGTTAGTTAAGTCAGCTACTTAACTAGGTAAGCCACCCAGTTAATCAGCTAGTCAAGTAGTTAAGTCAGCTAGTTAAGTCAGCTAGTTAAGTCAACTTTCTAATTTAGACAGCTGGTTAAGACAGCTAGCTAGCTAGTTAGTGAAATGTTAAAGTCAGCAGGTTGAGTCAGGTTGTTTGCTAGTTAACTAATGGGTTAAGTCAGCTGGTTGAGTCAGCTAGCTGCTAGTTAGCAAACGGGTTGAATCAGCTGTTTGAGTAGGCTACCTAGCTAGTTAGCTAACGAGTTTCATCAGCTGGATGAGTCAGCTCGACAGCTCATTAGCTAACGAGATAAGACGGATGATAAAGTAACCTAGGTAGCATGTTAGATAATGATTAAGGTAACTAGTTATCTAGCTGATTAAGTCAGATAGCTAGCAGGGAAGCTTACTATTTAAGTCAGCTTGTTAGCTAGGCAGCTAGCTAGTTAGCTTATTATTTAAGTCAGCTGGCAAACTAGATAGCTAACTAGTTAGCTAACTATTTATGTCAGTTGGCTAGCAAGGTAGCTGCTAATTAAATCAGCTACTTAAGTCAACTGGTGAGCCAGCTGGCTAGCTAGGTAGCGAGCTACTTAAATGTGTTGGCTAGCCAGCAGGATAGCTAGTTAATTCATCTAGTTAATATAGCTGGCTAGCCAACTGGCTAGGTAGATAGCTAGCTAGTTAAATCAGCTAGATGGCTACCTGACTAGCTAGTGATGTCAGCAAGTTAAGTCAGCTGGCTAGACAACTGGCTAACTGGTTAAGTCAGCCAGTTTAGACAGCTGTCTAG
>NW_007261416.1:5840-7656 GCF_000164805.1 Carlito syrichta
TGTCAGCTAGATAGTCAGCTAGATAGTCAGCTAGCTAGTTAAGTGAGCTAGCAAATCAGCTAGTTACTTAGCTAACTAGCTGGCTAGCAATTCTGCTAGCTGGAGAGCTAACTAATGGGCTCCATCACTTTACATCAGGTCAGCTAGCTAGTTGACTCACTCACCTGCTAACAGCTATGCAAACTACTCGACATGCTTGCCAACCAACAGGTCAACTAACTTGTCAGCTCCCTCGCAGGTCAGCAAATCAGCTAAGAATTCGGCTTGCTTGCCAGCAGACTAGTTAAGTCAACTCACCAGTCGGCTCACTTGCCAGCTGACTAGTTTTGGCAGCGCATGCATTGACTCACTTGCTGGTTAAATACTTAATTCAGCTGACAAGTCGGATCACTCACCAGCCACCTAGTTAAGTCAGTACACCTGTCGGATTCCACGCCAGCTGACAAGTTAAGTCAGCTAACTGGTCTGCCTATTACTGGCCAACTAGTTAAGTCAGATAACCAATCGGCCAACTAGTGGGTCAACTTGGCAGCTGACAATTTAGGTCAGTTAAATATTCGGCCGACTAGTTAAGTCAACTAACTATGTGGCCAACTATTGGGCCGAATAATTAGGTCAGCAAACTAGTCAGTCAACTACTTAACCGAGTTAACTATGGGGCCAACTCCTCAGTCAACTATTATCCAAGCTAAATAGTCAGCCGATTAGTCAGACAACTTGTTAAGCCAGTTAACAGGTTGGCCTAGATGACAGCCAACGTGTTAACCCAGCTAACTAGTCGACTGACTCATCAGACAAGTTGTCACCTAGTTAACTCCTTAACCAACTAGTCAATTCAGCTATTTTATTGTTTACCAACTAGTTAAAACAGTTATGTAACTCATTAGCCAACTTGTCAATTCAGCTAGCTACCTTGTAAGCTAACTAGTTATGTCAGCTAGCTAAATGAGCTAGCTAACTAACTAGCTAGGTAATTCAGCTAGCTAAGTCATCAGGCTCACTAATTAGCTAATAATTTAAGTCAGATACTTAAGTCTGCTACCTAACTAATTTGCTAGTTAGTTAAGTCAGTTTGTTATTCAGCTACTTAAATAGTTAGTTAACTATTTAATTCAGTTAGTTAAGTCAGCTACTTAACTAGGTAAGCCACCCAGTTATTCAGCTAGTCAAGTAGTTAAGTCAGCTAGTTAAGTCAACTTTCTAATTTAGACAACTGGTTAAGACAGCTAGCTAGCTAGTTAGTGAAATGTTAAAGTCAGCAGGTTGAGTCAGGTTGTTAGCTAGTTAACTAATGGGTTAAGTCAGCTGGTTGAGTCAGCTAGCTAGCTAGTTAGTAAACGGGTTGAATCAGCTGTTTGAGTAGGCTACCTAGCTAGTTAGCTAACGAGTTTCATCAGCTAGATGAGTCAGCTCAACAGCTCATTAGCTAATGAGATAAGACGGATGTTAAAGTAACCTAGGTAGCTACCTAGGTAGGTAGCTAGTTAAGTCAGCTGGCTAGACAGTTGGCCAGCTATTTCAATCAGCTAGTTAATTCACCTGGCTTCCCAGCTGGCTAGCTAGGTAGCTAACTTTTTAAGTCAGCTGGATAGCCAGCTGGCTATCTGGTTAATTCAGCTAGTTAATTCAGCTCACCAGGCATCTGGCTTACTAGTTAAGTCAGCAAGTCAGTGGGTCAGCCAGCTGGCTAGCTAGTTAATTCAGACAGTTAAGTCAGCTGGCAAGCCAGTTGGCTATCTAGGTATCTAGCTAGTTAAGTCAGCTAGCTAAGTCAGCTGGTTAGCTATGTATCTAACTAGTTAGTTAGTTTGGTCAG
>NW_007261416.1:7676-9580 GCF_000164805.1 Carlito syrichta
TAGCTTATTATTTAAGTCAGCTGGCTAACTAAATAGCTAGCTAGTTAGCTAACTATTTATGTCAGTTGGCTAGCAAGGTAGCTGCTAATTAAATCAGCTACTTAAGTCAACTGGTGAGCCAGCTGGCTAGCTAGGTAGCGAGCTACTTAAATGTGTTGGCTAGCCAGCAGGATAGCTGGTTAATTCATCTAGTCAATATAGCTGGCTAGCCAACTGGCTAGGTAGATAGTTAGCTAATTAAATCAGCTAGATGGCTACTTGACTAGCTAGTGATTTCAGCAAGTTAAGTCAACTGGCTAGACAACTGGCTAACTGGTTAAGTCAGCCAGTTTAGACAGCTGTCTAGCCAGCTGGCTAGGTAGGTAGCTAGCTAGACAATTCAGCTTGCTAGTCAGCCGGATAGTTGTTCAAATCAGCTAGTTAAGTCAGCTGGCTAGCCTGCTGGCTACGTAGATAGCTAGCAAGTTAAGTGAGGTGACCAGCCAGCTTGCTAGCTGAAGTCAGCTGAAGTCAGCTAGTTAAGTCAGCTAGCAACCAACTTGCTAGCAAGTTAAGTCAGCTTTAAGTCATGTTGCAATCAGCTGGCTAGCTAGTTATTTCAGCTAGTTAAATCAGCCGACTATCTCAGAAGCTAGCTAGATTCGTCAGCTAGTTATGGTAGTTAGGCAGCTAGTTAAGTCAGCTTCTTAAATCAGCTGGCTAGCTAGATAGCTAGCTAGATAAGCCAGCTGACTAGCTATGTAGCTAGCTAAGTCAGCTATTAAAGTCAGCTTGCTAGCTAGTTAAGTCTGTGAGTTAAGACAGCTTGCTATCCCGCTGCCGAGCTGGGTACCTATCTAGTTAACTCAGCTAGCTAGCCCGTTTTATAGGTAGTTAAGTAACCTAATTAAGTCAACTCAATAGCCAGCTGGTTTCCTAGGTACCTAGGTAGCTAAGTCAGCTGGCAAGCCAGTGGGATATGTAGGTAACTAGCTCATTAAGTCAGCTGGCTAACCAGCTGGCTGGCTAGGACCGAAACTGTTAAGTCAGCCTGCTTGCCAGCAGGTTAGCTAGTTAAGTCACCTAGTTAATCAGCTGACTCGACAGCTGGCTACCTAGGTAGCTAGATAGTTAAGTCATCTGTCTAATCTGCTGGTTAGCTAGTTAAGTCACCTAGGTAAGTCACCTGGCTAGCTAACTGTCTAGCTAGGTAGCTTGCTACTTGTCAACTGGCTAGACAGCTGATTAGTTAGTTAAGTCACCTAGCTTAGTCAGCTGTCTAGCCAACTGTCTAGATATATAACAAGCAATTTAATTAAGCTGACTAGCATCAGGCCAGCTATTTAAGTCAGCTAGTTGTCATCTGGCTCGCTGGCTGTCTAGTTAGGCAGTGAGCTACTTAAGTCAGTTGGCTATCCAGGTGGGAAGCTAATTAAGTCAACTAGGGAAGTCAGCTGGCTAGCCAGTTGGCTAACTAGTTAATTCAGCTAGTTGAGTCTGCTGGCTAGCTAGCTTGTTAGCAGGTTAAGTAAACTAATTATGTCCGCTGGCTTGTCAGCTGAGTAGCTAGGTAGGTAGCTAGTTAAGTCAGCTGGCTAGCCAACTGGCCAGCTATTTCATTCAGCTTGTTAATTCACCTGGCTTCCCAGCTGGCTAGCTAGGTAGCTAACTGTTTAAGTCAGCTGGATAGCCAGCTGGCTATCTGGTTAATTCAGCTAGTTAATTCAGCTTACCAGGCACCTGGCTTACTAGTTAAGTCAGCAAGTCAGTGGGTCAGCCAGCAGGCTAACTAGTTAATTCAGATAGTTAAGTCAGCTGGCAAGCCAGTTGCCTATCTAGGTATCTAGCTAGTTAAGTCAGCTAGTTAAGTCAGCTGGTTAGCTATGTATCTAGCTAGTTAATCAGTTAGTTTGGTCAGCTGGATA
>NW_007261417.1:0-12808 GCF_000164805.1 Carlito syrichta
TAGCAAAATGAGATCTTATGATCTCTGTCTTGTGAAGGATTTGATCCCAAGTAGAATTGCTTTATGAGCATTTTCAAGGCCTTAAGAGCTATTTACATATACAGATTCTGGGGCCCTGCCCCAGAAAAATCTGAGTCATAATCCTTGGGGGTTGATTTCAGAATTCTATACCATTCACCAACTTGCCAGATGTTATGATGTGCTTAAAAGTTTGATGGTTCTTGGTACACAGCCTTTCAATGTCTCTCCTGCCCCAGCCTTGGTATTTTGTAGTGGCCTGTTGCTGACCGTTGAGTCTTTAAGAGTCACAATGAGTGATTTACTCATCTGGTTTGCCTAGGACTTTCCCTGTTTAGCAATGGAAAACCTTCATATTAAGAATTTCCTATTTCCTCTGTAAGCCTGCAAGGTCAGTCATCTAGTCACACACTCACAAGGTGTCCAAAGAGAGCAACCATTTTATAGATCAGCAGTTCCCAACCTTTTTGATATCAGGGATCAGTTTTATGAAAAACAATTTTTCCATGGACCTGGGTTGGGGGGTGGACATGGTTTTGGGGTGATTCAAGCACATTACATTTATCGTGTACTTTATTTCTATTTCCATTACACTGCAATGTATAATGAAATAATTATACACCTCACCATTATGCAGAATCAGTGGGAGTCCTGAGCTTGTTTTCCTACAACTAGACATTCCCGTCTGGGGTGTTGGGAGACAGTGACACCTGATGTGTGTTGCTTATGTCCAGTCTACTCCACAGTCTTGTTTTGGTTGCTTTCACTGTAGAAAGCCCTGCTTCACAAAGACAGGATGTTGGAAGTGGAAGCAGGTTTTCAGTGCTTTCGTAATCTCACGGTATTCTGCCTTGTCTTTGAAGCAGATCGCAGGGAGATTTGAAGTTGTCTCAACATACTTTTAAGGTCATCATCATTTGCTACCTCAAGCAGTTGATCCTCTTCCAGCATAAACAAAATTGATTTATCTGGCTTATTAACAAATGGGGCTGTGGATTCATTTCTTCCCATTTTGGAGGTCTTTTGTGGTTGGGAATTAATGGTCAAACTCTTTTGAAAGCTGAGATAGGTGATCTTGTGCCAGCCAGGAGAAAGAAGGTCCTGGCTCAATCTCTTTCAAAAACTCTGCTAATGTTTGCAACATGTAAGAAATCCCATGCCCACACATTGCCTCCATGATTCCAATTTGGCTTTGAGTATAGCTACTTTATCTGCCGACTTGAACACAGTTACCTTTCTCCCTTGAGATGACAGCTTGAGTTCATCGAGCAGGTTCAATGTGTCACACTAATATGCAAGTTTTGCAACCCACTGTGTGTCACTGAAATGTGCTGCCAGTGGTGACTGTTTTTTTCTGAAAGAAATCCCTGGAGTGGCTCTCATAACTCAAAAACTCTGGCCAGTGATCTGCCTTCAGAAAGCCAACTCACTTCTGTGTATAAGAGAAGGTGTGTGTGCTCTGTGTCTATCTCCTCACAGAGCTGCACAACCAGGTGTGAGTCAAGAACATGTACTTTAATGTGGTTTGGTAATTTTAATCACATTCTGCAAAATGTTACTAAGTTCAGGTGATTTTTTTGGCTAGACAACATTTTTCTATGGATGACACAGTGCATAGACTCAGAAGTGACCTCTTTGACCTGAGTAATGAAATCAGAAAGTCACCCATTCATGGCAACCACTTAATCCATGCACATACTGACATAACATGATCAATTCAGTTTTCCCGATATATATTCATTCAAGGTCTTGAATAGTTTACTGCAGCTGTAATATTGGTTGGCAACAAAAGTCCACATAACATATCTCCATGCGCATTCTTTGAAAAATATACTGCACAAAAACAAGCATTGTTGACTAGTCAACATTGGTAGACTCATCAACCTGGATTGCATACCATGACTCATCCATCCTTTCTAACAGTTGCATCTCAATATCCTTTGCTATTTCATCAATTTATCAAGTTATGGTGCTGGCCAAAAGAGGGACATGTGACACCTTTTGAACTGCAGCCTCTCCTAAAAGTTCATACAAAATGTCCCTAGCAACAGGTAGGATCAACTCTTCACCAACAGTAAAGGGCTTCTTAGCCTTAGCAAAGTGGTTAGGCAATAAGAATGATGCTCTCAGTACAGACACATTTAAGGATATGATGGCCTTCAATAATTGCTTCTGTTCTTTGTACTTATGTTTTTTTAAAAAAACTCCAAATGCTTGTCTTTTAATGCAGGGTGCTTGCTCTCCATGTGGTGAAGCAGTTTTGAAGGTTTCATGGCTTTATTGGATAGCCAGTTGCCACATATTATACAAAGCAGGTTTGGAGAATGTGAATCACCTATTGCAATGAACCTGTAATTTTAGTAGGGCTCTTGGTATTTTCTTTTAAATGCAGCTTTTTTTGGCAATCTAAGAGTATTCTGGTGCGCCATCATTGGTGAAAAGACAGAGCATGGAATCAATATAGCCAATGAGCAGTCATTTTAGCATTGCTTAGCTTTGTCATATTTTTCTAGCAGTTCACTTTAATTTATCCTCTAATCTACTAGTCAAGGACTAAAATAGGTTCTCAAGGTAGCTATTGATCATTGCTTTACAATCCCCTCCCCAGCTTGTTTTGTAAAAAATTAACTAATCAGCTCTTCATGACCTTCATGACACAGACTCCATCAACATGGCAGCAATCATGTGACTAACCCACCCATTTGCTTGCCATCTATTGCCTAACATCAGTACCTGTGTGTACTTGCCCTCTGTGATAATGTGGAACAGACCACCACCCAACCACCTTAATAACCTCCCCCCATCAAGGAAAATGTTGAAAAGAATTCAGCCTCAAGCAACCATTTGCCATTGCCTTGCTAAGTTATGGTGTGGCTATGTGCTCTTTGAGCTATGGCTGCCAGGTTTCTTGGCTTTGGCCTCCTCCCCTACCTTGGGAAGGTGAATCTCTCTCTCTCTCTCTCTCTCTCTCTCTCTCTTTCTCTCTTTTCTTTCTTTCTCTCTCTCATCTCTTTTCTATCTCTCTTTCTCTCTTTTCTCTAAATAAACTATATTTTCTAATTTAAATTTTGTGCAATTTCTTTGCATCTTCACACAGCACTGGATCATACAACCCCACCCAACCCTACCTGGTGGGTCTGACCTAACATTTTGGAGGCCCTCCTGGGATATATTGTGACCTGAAATTTTGGTCTTTTCCCCTTTTCAAAGAAGCTCTCTGGTGATGTTTGCTTTTTATTCATTTTGTCTAGGGTTGGCTTGTAGGCTAACCAACACTGTGACCAAGATGAGTGCACAGGGGAGTAAAGAGGTGTGGATAAAAGTGGTAAATAAAATAATGGGTGGGCCATGTATGGGCTAAAATAAATGTTGGATTCTGACTTAAAACCTGACAAATATGTATCACTGTTCAACTATAAATCTTCTAAGGTTCAAACAGTACAGAAATGTTCTCTCCTTGTTATCCCCAACTCATTTTGATTCTTTTGTCTTTCATAGAATGGGAATAATAATAAAATTATCCTACCATGGGTATTGTATAAAGATTAAACCAACTCATAAGTGTATGGCACTTAGATCAGTACTTACCATATTGGAGCTGCTCGGTAAACTTTAACTTTTATTAGGAAGTTCTGTCTCTGTTGCTAATCAGATACTTAGAGAAGGTGACCTATGGCCATGGTCAATGGCCAGATTTGAGATCCTTGGTCTAAGCAAAGCTGTGTTCCTCTGCATATTCCTAAGTGCTGACGCAAAGCCTGGACATTAAAGGAATCCTTTAAGTGTTAGAGAGTGAGTGAATAACATATGGTATAAGAACCCCTCACAGCATTTCTTCTTGATGCTAATTGCAAACACCCCACCCTCACCCTGTTGTATCAACCAAAATTGTCTCCAGGCATTGCCAAATTCCTGTCAGGAAGGAGTGTAAAATGGCCCTTAATTGAGAACCACTGACTTAACCAAGCAAATGGATGCTTAAAAGGGCAATCAACTCTTCTCAAACTATGCAGAAGTCATGATAGAGATGCTTTGCCAAAGAAAATTCCAGTAATACCCAGAAAAATAAATGATTATGAATGATTAATAACAAACCAAAACAAATAAATAACAACAAAGTCTAAAGTGCTTCTACAGAAGTTTTTATGGAAAAATATATTTGAAATAATTTACTTTAGCAGATGGAGACACTTGCTGTACTTGAGTTGTTAGTGGAATTTTCTGCCTAGGAACATAGAATAGCATCAGTACCACCAGATCTAAAGGGGAGTAAGTGATGTTGTGGTCCTGCCTGGTAACAAAGGACCCTTCACAGAGAGAAGAAAGCTGGAACCATGTATAGATGTGTATGGTGTTTAGGGTGCGTATGGTATTTAGTGTTTAGAGCAAAAAAAATGGCAGCTGTAATTGTCTGAGCACTAATCCCTCTTCTAAGCACTTCTGCACTTTAAATTATTTGTGTCTCATGACAATAATCTTTTTGAGTTGATCTTGTTATCATTCCTATTTAAATACAAGGAAACGGAGGCCCAGAGACATTAATGACTTCTCCAAGTTCTCACAGCTAGTCACCTGTACACCTGGAATTGAAGTCCAGGAGTCTTGTCACCAGTTCTTCTTCATTCCCACCTCCTCAACCTGCATTTGCAGGCATATTCAGCTCTCCTAGGGATGGAGGGAGGTCCTGTGATTTACAACACTCCAAAAGCAATGGTGATTTAAATTTATTTTTTGTTTATTTTTCAGGATGTCTTTTAAAATTTTGTTTATAGTATTTTATTGCTCCTTCAAGATAGGCTGAGTTTCTTGATTCTCCTCTCCATTTTCTTCTTCCTTCACTCAGATATTCCCATATTGCAAAAGTAACACATAAGTGACATTTATTAATTGCCAGCATTGCATTATCTAGTTAAATCCTAACAGTAATCTTATCAGTCATATACTAGTATTATTCGCCTTTGGAAAAGCAGAGCCTCACCAGCACAAGGCAAGTGGCAAGCATGTTTTCAACACTTGCCCTAATGACTGCCTTGCTATATGACCTATCAGGTACAGACATTGAATGTATGAGTGTGGGAGCCAGTATCCCTAGATTCCCATTCTGACTCCATAATAAACTTGTTCTATGACTTTGGTCACCTTACTTAACATTTTTGTCAAGTATCAGTTTTCTTGTTTTTTTAAAGGTGTTACAGTAATACTTACTCCTAATGTTTTTGTGATAAGTAAATATATTAATATAGTAAAAATAAATTATCATGTAAAATTTTTAGAAAAAAATCTTGATGAATAGTAGTGGCACTGAAAAGGTTAGATACTGTGATTGCACAGGCATTTATTGTACACCTGTTGTGTACCAGACAGCACTCTAAGAATATGCATCCCAGAGTCCTAGTGCCCACACAGCTGTAAGTGTTTGAGTAGAATGGTTGTTACTGGTGTAGTCATGGTATCCCTTTGACTTGATTTTAATATTCAGGTGCTGTCAGTATTGCTTCTGAATGATCCATTTCTGTTTAATTTCTTCATTATCAGTTTTGCTGTTGTAAGAATTTGATCAATCCTACCTTTTCAAGAGATGTATGCCTATGTATTTTGACCAATAGATTTTTAAAAACTAGACTTTGAGAAAATATATATCATTGTTCAACTATAAATCTTCTAAGGTTCAAAGAGTACAAAAATTTTCTCTCCTGGTTATCCCCAACTCATTTTGCATATTCTGCCTTTCAGAAAATGGGAATAACAATAAAACCATCCCATCATGGGTGTCATATAAAGATTAAACCAGTTCATAAGTGTATGGTGCTTAGATCAGTACTTCCCATATAGGAGCTGCTGAGTAAACTTTAGGTTTTATAAGGAAACTTATAAGGAAGCTCTGTTTCTACTGCAACTCTGGTACTTGGGGAAGGTGATCTATGACCATGGTGATCTATGGCCATGCTCTGCGGCCAGATGGATTTGAGACACTTGGGCTAGACAGAACTGTGTCCCTCTGCATATTCCCAGGTGATGATGCACAGCACTGGACACTCAAGGAATCCTTTTTAGAGAATGAGTGAAGAACATGTGGTAGAAGAACCCTTCACAGCATTGCCTCTTTCAGAGTTCTGACTAGTATTTCCACCCCCTCCCTTCCCAGGGCAAAAAAAAAGATATGCCCACTGAGTGCAAAACACTCAACAAAGGCTGAAGATACTTCAAAAGTCAGTGGTCCACACTACAGGCGGAAAAATTCAGAAGCATATTAATAAAGTGAGTTTTTGGTTTTGTTTCTTTGCCATGAGGCTAGATAAAAGTGTTATTTGTTGGGAATAAGAAAGATGTGTGCAGTGGAGATGCCCTGGGTCTCTGGGCTCCTGCCTCTCTCTCACTGTTGTCAAGGAGTTGGGCAGATTCTGGTTTGGCTAATGGATTTCTCCTCATCCTCTGAAAGAACCACTGTATTTGGGAGTCAACGTGATGCCCATCTTTAGTCCAGCAAGTAGGCATGCCAGTCTGGGTTCTGAGACTCTGGAAAGTAGCCTTTCTCCATGTTCCAGGAGAAAGGTTCCCATGGTTTTCAGGACACCCTGAGACCCCAAATACAACAATGTAGCCCTAGATGACACAGGTAATGGAAATTTGAAGGGAAGAGTCCTTTTATGGATCCAAATGCAGGTATTGCACCTGACCTCCAGGCTACCCCTTGAACCTGGACAGTGGTGGAACTGCAAGAACTCATGTCTTTGATTTCCATATGAAAATATGGAACTTTTTACTGAACTCTGACATACATGCAGAAAGTGCATATATAACATATAGAAAAGTGCTCATAATTTACAGCATGATAAGTTTTCACAAACAGAATATACTCTGAACAAAAACCTGAAAAGTACTGGAACACCAGACTCTCCTTCAATGTAGTACACTCCTTAGGATAATGTGGGGCTGACACCAACACCATGGGACAGCTCTGCCCACTTTTCATGTTCAGTGTTACTTTGTTGTCTCTCATCTCTGACTTCAGTCTTTCAATATCATGTTAGGAGATTCATCCATGCAGTTGTATGCATTTGTACATTTGTCCCTTCTTATTCCTAAGCAGTATGATATTATATGGCTGGACCACATTGTATTTATCTGCTCTTTTGTTTAAAGGCACTTGGGTAGTTTCCAGTTTGGGCAAGTCTGGTAGTATTTCTGTGAACATTCTTGTGAATGGTTGTTAGTGAACACGTGTCTGCATTTCTGTTGAGAACATACAAGCTTAGGAGTGGAATTTCTGAGTCAGAAGGTGCTTTAGTTTCCTACAAGTGCTATAACAAATTATCACACACTGAGTAGCTTAAGACAACACACATTTATTATCACACAGTTCTGGAACTCAGAACTGCAGCTTTAGAAGACAGACGCTTGGAGTTCTGGTAAGATGGTGATGGCATAGGTGGAATTGTGAAATTTTCCGAAAGTGCGTTCACAAAAAGACTCTTACTTTTCTTTCCTCATCCCACTGCCCACTGCCAGCCACACTGGTCCAAGGCCCGGGAACCTTCGGTCCCATGCAGGGCCAGATATTGTGGCCCTGCCTGCTCCTGCTCCACTATACATGATGACTGCCCATCTCACCCAGGACCCAGGACCAAGCTGGTGGTCAGCCAGGGAGGTTCTGGGTGCACACCCCTCAGAGATACTGGTCCCATTTCTGGCTGAGGTACCCTGTGAAAGACCCAGGGCCACTCTCACCACTCACCACCTGCCCTTTGGAGCTTTGGAGCTCTGGAGCTCTGGGCCCACCCTGGCTGAGGCACTCAGCATGTGACCTCATACTTGTGTAAGGGAACAGCATATCTTAAGGAGGTGGTGATCAGAGGCTCTCAGCTCCACAGGAGGGAACTCCCAACCATCTCCTCCACCCCAGCCTGCAGGTGGCACCCTGGATCTAGTGCACAGCTGTACAGCTGATCCCCGGAGCCTCCCGTGTCATCACAGCCCAATATAGTGGATCACCCAGGGACCACATGAGTGGAGAGAAAAGATCCATGAAAGTGAAGCTGCCACCTCAGCCTTTCTCCAGGCAGAGATTTCCATTGCTCCACCACCCATCAGCAGCCTCCAACTCAGTTCCTAAGGTAATGTTACTAAACAGGAGACAAAGGCCCTCCCCTATGCTGAATCAGACAAAGGCAACAAAGTGTTGCAGACCTTCCAGGTAGCAGGTTAAAAAAAACAAACCCAAGCTGCAAGTAAATCTAGCTGCCTGCAATGAAAACAAAGGGGAGAGGCTGGAGATCAGAGCTGAAGAGAGTTTAGACACTCAGGAAAGATTCCAGATTTAGTCTGTTCTCTTATTTTGACTTTAGATTTTATCATTTTGACTGTTTATTTTGCTCACTTTTGTTTGTTTTCTAACTTACACTATCTGTTTCATGATTTTATTGGTCTGTCTTTGTGTAGCTACCAGTATTCTTTTTTTTTTTTTTTTTGAGTTAGAGTCTCACTCTGTCACCCAGACTGGAGTGCAGTGGCCGCTCCCGGCCACCGCAGCCTTGACATGCTGGGCTCCGGCAATCCTTCTGCCTCAGCCTTCCGAGTAGCCAGAATTACAGGCGTGTGCTACCACACCCAGCTGATTTTTTAATTTATTGTAGAGATGAGGTCTTGCTACCCAGGCGGATCTCGAACCCGTGGGCTCAGACAATCCACTCACCTCAGCCTCCCAAAGGCGTGGGATTACAGGATGAGCCACCAAGACTGGTGCTACCAGTATTCTTTAGGGAATTCTGCTTGCATGTTTTTTTCACTTATCTCCAGACTTGTGTCTATTTTTCACCTGTTAGTTGGTATGTATGTCTGTTTTCCCTCTCACTCATCTCTCTTTCTAACTTCCTATTGACCCCCGCTACATCCATTATTTTCCTCCTTTGTACCTTCTTTTGATCCAGGGACCAAACCTACATACTGCTACACAGTCAGATTGTAAGGTAGTGGGAAATAGGCTCCAGTGTGATCACACACCTGTTGGTGGATGCTGGAATCAGCATATAGATTCTGAATCACAGCTTCCCCCTAAATTAAACCTCAAAACTGGAAAAAGTGCAGCCTGTAACCCACATTCCAACCTCAAAAGTGAACAAAGACAGAGGAACCTCATAAGGAAGAACAGGAGATTGCACAAGTGAAACAAAAGCAAACCCACCTTCCCTGAAAAACAGAATTAAAGAAGGGGAGGGAAAGGGGGACAGAGAGAAACATCTACACAAATGAAGAAAAACCAAAAGAAGAATATAGTTTTCTCCCAGACCCCTGGGAGGGCAGACACTAAGAAAACTGACTACGGAATGAAAACAATGAAAAGCCCCCAGAATGACTGGTCTCAAACTACAAACCTAGATATCAAGACATTAATGGAGACATTAAAAAGAATTGAGGAGAGACAAGAAGAAACTAGAAAGGAGCTGATATCTGAGATAACAGCAATAAAGAATACTGTGAATGAAATAAATAATAAACTGATAAGCATGGAAAGCAGAATTACCCAAGCAGAAGAAAGAATCTCAGGGCTTGAGGACCAAAATATACAACTAACCCAAACTCTTAAAAACACAGAAAAAAAGCTCAAAAAGACAGAGAAAAACCTTGAACAGATAAGCAATTACTTGAAGAGACGGAACCTAAGAGCAATTGGCCTTCCTGAGACAGAAAGGGAGACAGAGACCACACTAGAACAAACTTTCCATGAGATTATTCAAGAAATCTTCCCTTATCTAATCAGTGATGCAAAAATTCAAACACAAGAGATTCAGAGAACCCCTGCAAGACAACAAATGAGAAGACCAATTCCTAGACACATAATAATTTGCCTAAACAAAGTAAGCATAAAAGAAAAAATTCTAAAGGCAGCAAAAGAAAAAGGCCTGATCACCTACCATGGAAGACCAATTAGAATAGCAGCAGATTTATCTACAGAAACCCTGCAGACTAGGAGAGCTAGGAGAATTATCTTCACAGTCCTAAAAGATAAACAATTTTAACCAAGAATAACCTACCCAGTCAAGTTATGCTTCATCAGAGAGGGAGAATTAAAATCTTTCCCAGTCATCCAATCCCTAAGAACTTATGCTGCCACCAAACCACCTCTACCTGAAACACTTAAGAAAGTACCCAACACAGAAGAAAAGGAAAAAAGAACAACGTTCTTCACAAGAGTAAAGGAAAAAGAATAAATTGCACATGAAACCACCCCAAAACCAAAAGAAAGATAAAAAACCAAGTAGAAGAACAACAACTCTATAAGAACTCTATGATAGGGATGAACTCTCACATTGCAATAATTAGCCTGAATGTGAATGGACTAAATGCACCACTGAAAAGACATAGAATGGCAAAATGGATACAATATCACCAGGCAACAGTATACTGCCTTCAAGAAAACCTTCTCACAGGAAGGACATGTGCAGACTCAAAATAAGAGGATGGGAAACAAATTTTAAGGCTAATGGAACACAAAAGAAAGAAGGAGTTGCGATCCTAATTTCAGACAAAATACCATTTAAGCTATCAAAAATTTAAAAAGATACTGAGGGCCACTACATAATGATAAAAGGTTCACTCCATCAACAAGAAATATCTATCCTAAACATATATGCACCCAACAGAGGTGTGCAATTTCATAAAGCAGCTTCCAGGAAAACTGAAGAAAGATATTGACTCTAACACCATTATAACTGGGGACTTTAATACCCCACTCACAACCCTAGACAGATCATCAGGAAAAAAAATCAGCAATGAGATCAGGAACCTCAATGTGACTCTTGACCAAATGGACTTAATTGATACCGACAGAACACTCCATCCAAGGACCACTGAATACACATTCTACTCATCACCACATGGAAAGTACTTTAAGATTGACCACATATTTGCCTATAAATCAAGTATAAGCAAAATTTAAAAGGACTAAAATTTTACCATGCACCTTCTTGGACCACAGTGGAATAAAAATAAGAATTAACACCAACAAGTTCCCCCCAAAAACCACAAAGATATGGACACTAAACAGCATGATGCTAAACAACTCCTGGGTCAATGATGAAATCAAAACAGAGATCAAAATATACCTGGAAACAAATGAAAATGAAGAAACATCTTACCAAAATCTCTGGGACACAATGAAAGCTGTAGTAAGAGGAGAATTTATATACATACAAACGCACATGAAGAAAACGGAAGGATCACAAATTAGCAGGCTAACAAGCCACCTAAGGAAGCTGGAAAAGCAAGATCACCAAAACCCTAATTTCAGCAGAAGATCCAGATCACCAAAATAAAAGCCCAAATCCAGGACATAGAAGACAAAAAGATAATACAAAAAATCAATGAAACAAAAAGTTGGTTCTTTAAAAGGATAAACAAGATAGATTGAACCCTAGCTAGACTGACCAAGAAAAAGAGAGAAAAAATCCAAATAAGCACAATCAGAAAAACAAAACATGAAGTCACTTCTGACCCTGAAGAAATACAAAAGATCAATCATTAGAGACTACTATGTACACTTGTATGGAAACAAATTGAAAACCTTAAGGAAATGGAGGATTTTCTGTCATCACACAACCTTCCTAGGATGAAACAAGAAGAAATTGAGACCCTAAATAGACCAATAAGAATCAAGGAAATTGACTACATAATAAGAAAACTACCTACATAAAAAAGCCCTGGACCAGATGGCTTTCCAGCAGAATTCTACAAGACATTGAAGGAGGAACTGATTCCAATCCTACTGAAGGTATTCCAGGCGATTGAGAAAGTTGGAACTCTCCCCCAATCATTTGATGAAGCTAACATCACATTCATAATCAAACCAGGTAAAGATCCAACAAAGAAAGAGAACTACAGGCCAATATCTTTGATGAACATAGATGCTAAAATTCTCAACAAGATCCTAGCAGACCATATTTAGCAACACATCTTAAAAATCATCCATCATGACCACGTAGGCTTCATCTCTGGGATGCAATGCTGGTTCGACATTTGTAAAACCATAAATGTAATTAAAATCATCAACAGATGTCAAAACAAAAGCCACATGATTATATCATCAGATGCAGAAAAAGTTTTTGATAAAACCCAGCACCCCATCTTGATAAAAACCCTCAAACATCTAGGCATACAGAGAACATACCTCAAAATAGTAAAAGCCATCTGCGAGAAACTCACAGCCAATATACTCCTAAACGAACATAAATTGGAACCATTTCCCCTGAAAACTGGAACAAGACAAGGATGCCCACTCTCACCCCTCCTGTTCAATATAGTATTGGAAGTCCTGGCTCAAGCAATCAGATAAGATAAGGCAATCAGGGGTATCCAAAGAGGAAAGAGAAAGTCAAGTTATCTCTCTTTGCAGATGACATGATTGTGTACCTTGAAAACCCAAGAGAATCTGTCAAAAAACCTCCTTACACTAATAAAGACCTTTGGGAAAGTCTCAGGATATAAAATAATTCTGCAAAAGACAATTGCATTTCTTTACACCAATAATAAACAATCAGAAACCCAAATAAAAAGCACAATTCCATTCACAATAGCCACAAAAAAATGAAATACCTTGGCATCTTCCTACTTAGAGAGGTGAAAAACCTTTACAATGAAAACTACAAAACACTACTTTAAAAAAATCAAAGATAACACAAACAAGTGTAAAAATATCCCATGCTCATGCATTGGAAAAATCAACATTGTGAAGATGTCCATCTTACCTAGGCAATCTACAAATTCAATGCAATACCTATCAAATTACCATCAACAT
>NW_007261417.1:13774-15634 GCF_000164805.1 Carlito syrichta
CCACAATTTCCCTACTGGGAATATATCCTGAAGAAATCAAATCACGCTATAAAAAAGATAGCTGCACACGTATGTTTATTGCTGCATTGTTCACAATAGCAAGAACCTGAAAGCAACCATGCTGCCCATCAAAAGAGGACTGGATTAAAAATATGTGGTACATATACATGATGGAATACTATGCAGCCATAAAAAAGAACAAAATCATGAATTTCGCAGCAATCTGGATGGAACTGGAGTCTATAATACTGAGTGATCTCTCACAGAAACAAAGATCAGAGTATCACATGTTCTCACTCATATAATGGACCTTGAACATCCAATGTAATACTATAAGAAAATGACTGACAGTAGTGGGAAACTAGGGGGGGGGAAGGAGATGGGATTAATGGTAGTAAATATCTGTCTGGGGATGGGGAAACACCTCTTATCAATAGGGTGGCTGAATGAAAAGTATTTGTATACCTAACCCTTAACTGTACCCCACAATATCATAATAAAAAATAGTGATAATAAAAAACAAAAACAAAAAAACACAATTCCACTAACAATAGGCACATAAAAAAATGAAATACCTTGGCATCTTCCTAACCAGAGATGTGAAAGACATTTCCAATGAAAACTACAAAACACTGCTCAAAGAAACCAAAGATGACACAAACAAGTGGAAAAATATCTCATGTTCATGGGTTGGAAGAATCAAAATTGTGAAGATGTGTGTCTTACCTAAGGCAATCTACAGTTTAATGCAATACCCATCAAATTACCAGCAACATTCTTCTCAGACCTAGAAAAAACAACACAGGAATTCATATGGAAACACAAATGACCAAGAATAGCCAGAACAATCCTCAGTCAAAAAACAAAACAAAAAACAAAAACAAAAAAAACAAAGCAGGTGGTATCACATTACTAGACTTCAAATGTTACTATAAAGCTACAATAATCAAAACAGCTTGGTATTGGTATAGGAACAGGCATATAGACCAATGGAATAGAATTGAGATTCCAGAAGCAAAACCTCAATTTCTCAACCAATTCATCTTCAACAAAGCCTCCACCACCTACCACTGGGGAGAGGAGAACCTATTCAGTAAATGGTGCTGGGAAAACTAGCTGACCACATGCAGAAGACTCAAACAAGACCCCTATCTATCCCCATACACAAAAATTAACTCCAAATGGATCAGAGACCTAAATGTAAAATCTCAAACCATAAGAACCTTAGAAAATGAAGGACATACCCTTATGGAAATTGGAACTGGTATCCAATTCCTGAACAAAACCCAAAACTCACAGGCCATAAGAGATAGGATAGACAAGTGGGACCTCATTAAACTGACAATCTTCTCAAAGTCAAAGAAACCATGAAGAGAGCTGGGAGACAGCCTACAGACTGTGAAAAAGTATTTGCCAACTCCAAGTCTGACAAAGGCTTAACATCTTGGATCTACAAGGAACTCAAATGTGCTGTAAAGAAAAAAACAAACAACCCCATTATAAAATGGGCAAATGATATGAACAGACACTTCTTAAAGGAAGACATCCGATCAGCCAATAGACACATGAAGAAATGTGCAACCTCACTAATCATCAGGGAGTTGCAAATCAAAACCACACTGAGATACCATCTAACTCCAGTCAGAATGGTGATTATCAATAACTCAAAAAACAACAGCTGCTGGAGAGGGTGTGGCAAAAAGGGAACACTGCTACACTGTTGGTGGGAGGTGTAAACTAGTGCAACCTCTGTGGAAAGCAGTGTGTGATTCCTAAAAGCTCTAATATCACCTCCCATATGACTCACATCCCCCTACTGGGAATATGCCCTGAGGAACTGCAATCACCCTATAAAAAAGA
>NW_007261418.1:0-10868 GCF_000164805.1 Carlito syrichta
CTCCCAGGTTCCCAGCATCCCGCTCTCTATGCTTCCCTTCTGACTCGGAGACGGCTGGCACATGGTTTCACACTTGATAGAACACCTTCACGCATAGAATCTCATTTGATTTTCACAACATCAGAGTTGGAGGCAGACTAAGAAAGCAGCTCCAGGGTTTAGGGCAACAAGCTAAGAAGGGGTAGAGCCAGGTGTAGAGAAAGGTCTGCCTGTATTGACTCTAGCATAGTGCCTGGCCCTCTTCTCTCCAAAAGAGTCTTCATTCTTTCTTTTCATAACGAAGACTGATGTTCTCCTCCTCCAGGAAGCTTTCCTGTACTGAAAGGAATATGAACCATGCAGACCAACAATGTGATGTGCCAGCAGGGGCCATTGCTCATTAGGCAGTAAAGAGAAACCACAACTCACTTCCTGGACCTAGAGAACTCCACAGACCTCTGGGACCTCAGATGGCTTCCTTCAAGTTTCCATAGGGATTAATCTCCATCACTGGTCTTCTCCTTCTCAGTTAGACTGGAAGTCCCCAAAGGAAGGCTCAAGTCTCTCCCTCTTCTCTCCTCCCCCTTGAAGCTTCCTCAACAAGGTGGCTACACCTGAAACTTGGGCCCAAAAGGAAACAGCCCAATAACTTACTTGAATGGGCAAGGACAGAGCCTTGTGGCAGAACTGAGAGTCTCTCAGATGTCAATGTCCCAGGCAAGGGGGGAAAGCTGAGAGCAGAGGCAGGCAGGGGCAACTGGGACCCAGGGGCACAGGGAGTGGGCAGAGGGTAATTACTTGACTCAAATTAGCTGCTCTCAGCTACACCTTAGCTTCACTACCGATTCACTGGCTAGGTGACCTTTATCTGCATTAAGCCATTTGTACTAGATGGAGGTTGGACAGAACCACAATGTCAGTATCAGTGGTGATTAATTCAGCATCAGTGAATAAATGAAATCTGTGACAAACTGCTATGGGGTGTGCATACCGTTTTTATTGAATGCTGTGGTCAAGAACCCTGTGGGTAGGTACCGTGACTTCCTTGTGCAGGTGAAGAAACGGAGGCTCAGAGAGGTCAAGTCACTTACCCAAGCTCACAGAGCTAGCCGTGGCACAGCAGGGGCTGGAGCTCAGGCAGTCGGATTAATTTTAAATTGCCTCTGTCCTGTAAGTCCCTCTCCAGTTTCCTGGCCATAAAGTGCCTCTGTCCTGTAAGTCCCCCTCCAGTTTCCTGGCCACAGAGGCGTTCTCCACAGGGGTCGCATTTGAGGACATCCAGATAGGCACCCCCAAACTAGCTGACCCTCCCAAGCCCAGGCTGTGGCGGCAGAGAAGAGCCCAAGGAGGGTCTGGGGCACCCCCAGTAAGAAAGGCCTCCTGGAGGAGGGGGAAATCAGAAGGGCTCTTGAGGACTTGGGAAGGAGAAGAAAGGGCTGTCTTGCTCTGGGTATCATGGGGAGAGTGGAAAGGAGGGCGGTGAGCCCCGGGAAGGCCCGACTCTCAGCCCCGGAAGACCCGAGACAAGAGGGGGCGCTGTCGCCTCGGCATCCGCGCCCCCCACCGGGATCTCCGCGCCGCAGCCCCGCGTTCTTCACCCGCTGCCCTCGGCCTAACCCCGCCCCCGGGCGCTCACTGGCCTGCACCCCCGCACCCCGGCCTGCGAAGTCCGCGGTGGGAGGCGGGGTCCGTAGCCTCTCTCCAGCCCCGGGCCTGGCTTCACTGCGGAGGCGGCGCCTCTCCTGGGGACCGAGCCCGGCTGGACCGCGGCGCGCGGGGCGGGTGAAGGTAGGCGGGGGGCGCTGCGCTGGGCCCGGCGGTGACTGGCGGCGGCGGTGGCGGCTCTGGGCGCGTGTGGCCCCCGCGTGCGCACACGCACACGCCGCCGCGCAGGGACACTCAGACCCCGGCCGCCTGTGGTCATACTGACGCGGGGACCCGGTTTGGCGCGCGCTGCACCGCGCACTCTCTCCCCATCCCCGTGCTGTGCGGGGCGCGGACTCGCCCGCTGCGCCCTCCCCGCGGAGCCTGCCCCGGACAGCCCCGCAGCTCTGCAGCCCCACAGCCCCGCGGTGAGCAGGTAAGGGCCGATCAGCCGCTTCTCCCCTCCACGTCCCGGTTGCCCTCTCCTGGCTCCAGAACCTTCGCCCATCAGGGTCCCTAGACCCCTTCCTCCGTGTAGGCGGTCTCCGAAGCCGCATCTTCCACCCACCCGGAGTGGGAGCGGGCCAGCGCCGGGCCATCCTCCATGATCCGAGCTAAAGCCCTCTCCTGCCGTTGCTCCCTTCCTGCGCGTCAGTCTGGAGCTCCCCACCCCAACCTCGCCAAGTGGCTGGGGCTGTGCTTGGGGAGACCGATCATTACTGCCCGCTGGGGTGGGGGTCGACCTGGCTATCTTGTGCCCCCTCGGTGCCTTGAAGGGAGAACCGGAGGCAGGAAAGGTATGCGGCCGAAGGGACCTGGCGGGACCTGTCTCCCTAACCCCAAGGCAGATGGAAGGCAACGCTGGAAGGGTCCCCTGGGACTGGATAGTGCAGTCCTCACGGAGGTTAAGGGGTGAGCAAGACAAGTGCTAGGAAAGCGGTGAGGTAGCGGCCAGCGTAGAATGCCCCCTTATGGTGATGCATTCAGGATTGTTCAGAAGAGCGTCGTCTCTCGGTTTTCCGCGGCGCAGAGGTGCTGGCTTAGGGCTACCTGGGCTTTGAGAGGAAACGTCCAATGGTGTCGGAGGGAGAAACGTGCCGGCCTCCCCAGGCTGAAGCCTAGACCCCTGCCGGCCGCTTTAAAGGCACAGGCTCCTCGCTAGTTGCAGAGGGGGACGGGGGGCCGCATCCTCAGCGAGAACTTGGCAGATTGAAGGGGGTCAGAGGGAACCAAGAAGTCAATGGACTGAGCTAGACCCCCAGGTGGGAGCTCAGCCAGAAGCGGATTGCGTGTCACATGGAGCTGAGGAGTGGAGCCTCACCCTGGCCAGAGCTCAAGCCGCCTTTGGGAGATCCTGGGGGTCGGGTGGTGGACACCCGCTAATTCTTCACATCATTTTAATGCTTTTTAGTGCAAGTGTGTCAGACTCTCTTTCTTTATCTCCCCTGGCATCACAGTGTCCCACAAGGACACCCACCCCCCACAACCCCCAAAGATACAGCATTTGGTTTTTCCTGTGAGCAGCCCTGGAATGGGGACGTGGTTAGGTGATGGGAAGGGGTTAGATGCACGTGTGGAGGGCAGCCTGCCCTAGGACTGCAATTGGTCAGGCAAGTATCCTGAAGGTCAGACTAGAACCTTTTAGGTGGCTGTGGGCTTCTGAAGAGTTTGGGCTTTGGGGGGGCAGGTAGCACCTAGGTTTTCTCAGGAGGCCCCAATTAAATGAGTTTGGTGCTAGGTGTGGAGTCTTGATGGCATCTCCAGTCCCAGGCTGAGTCTGGAACTCCGGTCCCTCTCCGACCTTGGGGAGGGCAGGCAGAGGCATTGGTCTGGACGTAGCCACATGTGGACATACAAATTAGAAACAGACTCACCAGGGTGGGCCCTGGGCCAGATCTTCCAATCAATCCATCAACAAGTGTGTAAGGGATGAGCAGGGAGGCAAACCTGGTCCCTTACCTCCTCTGCTATTGGTGGCTCATCTAACTGGGTGTCTGGGACAAGATCCCTGGAAGTCTGTTTTCCCCTCTGTGGGTGAGAGAAGATGTCTGTGGGAGCCTCTGGAAGGATCCTTTCCTGTAGGCCAAGGACTGATCCAGTCTACAGGGTGCATAAGGCCCTGTTTTGTGTAATGTCCAGACTGGGAGGGGGTTGACTGTAGAAATACTTTGGAACCCATTGTTTTTCATATGGCCACCTCTGTCAGGCTTCGACTTTGGGACACTCCCTCATTGTGTGTTGAATACATAAACACACACAACAGGAGTTTACAGGTCAGTATATGTAGCTGAGAGGCTAGGAAAAACAGGAGCTAAGGCCTCAATATGATTTTCCTCCTGAGGATGGGGCTTAGGCTTGAGTGTCCCAGGTTGCCAGTCTCCCAGGGACAAACACTTCATTGACCTAAGGCTGGCACTGATTGAGTGAAGGACACCTTGTGCTGTTTGCCAGAGGGCAGAACCAAGATGTGCCAAGCTCAGAGCACAAGCTCAGCTCAGTGCCAGGAAGGCTTTGCTTATCTGAGACCCGCTCATCATAGAGCTGACCCTTGGGGTGACAATGAGTTTCCTGTCCTGGGCAGGTGTGTGAGCAGAGGTCTGATGCCCTAGACAGGGGCTCCCTGGGGACTCTCCACCCTGGAAGGGCTAGAACCCTGGGCCACCTCTGAACAGAAGGCTCTCAGATTCTAGAGTGTGAGCGGATTGGGCTTAGTGGTCCAGCTGCCTGGCAACATGGAGACTGGAAACTCCTCAGCTGCGACGTGCTTGTACCAAACTCTGGATGCCATCAGAGACAAACGGTGATAGCCACCCCCGCAGTGACACACAGAGAGGGAGTGACACATAGAGAGGGAGTGACATACAGCCAGAGAGGCATGTAGGCTTCCCATGACACCTGCAGGGAGCTGGGGGCAAAATAGAGACAAGCAACACTAGAAAGACAAGCAGACAATGAGACAAACCCGCTCACAGATCTGGACACACCCCAAGACTCACAGATATTTGCCCAAAGAAGACCACAGGAGTCTACTAATGAAAGCCCAGATGCATGTTGAATTGAGTGGAGAAAGTGTGTGTGTGTGTGTGTGTGTGTGTGTGTGTGTGTGTGTGTGTGTTACATGAGCCTAGAATAGGGGTCAGCACCCTTTTTCTGTAAAGTGCCAGGTAGTAGTTATTTTAGGCTTTGTGGCCACATGCTATGTTACAACTTCTTGGTTCTGCTGTTGTAACCTGAAAACAACAGTAGATGATACGTAAACAAACGAATGTGGTCGTGTTCTGATCAACTGTATCTAAGGATGCAGAAATTGGAATTTCATACAATTTGCTTGTGTCATGAAAGAGAATGGTTCTTTTAATTTTTTCCAACCATTTAGAAATATAAAAGCCATTCTTTGCTCTCTGGCCATGCAAAAATAGGCAACAGGTGGGGTCCGACCGGCTGGAAGGGTTTGCCAGCTCCTGAATTATGAGGTCAGAAAGACATGGATGGTGCGCTGGGCTTAGTGCTGAGTGCCTGATGCGGGCAGCTACCTTGAGTGCTCCCGTCCATTCCACCTGAGGCTCCAGGGGCCCATCTGTCTAATGGGTCAGTCTCAGGGGCTCCAGGGGCCCATCTGTCTAATGGGTCAGTCCCTGCCTGGTATCAACACCCTACTCCAGACCGGCCTCCGCTGTGTCTGTGTGATCAGTCCCCCACCTGAAGACAGCATTCATGACTGGAGCTTGCCAAGTACTTCTTGAGCCCCCCCTTCCCATTTGCCCTCTGTGTGCAACCTGCGCCCATCCCCACTGGGAAGGAGACCGACCACCCAGAGACCTGGACATGATTCTTGTTTCTAGACAAACCTTGAAACACAGTGAATGACAAGTCCTGAAACAGTCCAGAGGAGAGAGAGCTCCTCATCTCAGGGTTGGGGTCTCTCAGAAGAGGGTGAGATCAGAAGGGGCAGGTGCCCCCAGTGAGCTTCCTGGAGGTGATGTTAGGAGATTGGGTTGACCTTGAAGAATAGCTGGATGCTCTCATTCCAGCTCTCCACAGACTCCATACATTGCCTTAGCTGCCCTCATCTATCCCTTCTGACAAATGGGCACCACAGAGGTGGCTGAGAAGACACACACACATGCACGCGTGCACATACACACACACAACTCCTTTGTAGACACCTCTGAATTCCCCAGCTTCTGATTTAGGGCTTGAGTAGGGAGCAGGCCTTGCCTTCTGTGTTTTCCTCTCCATACTGCCCCTTCCTGACATGTCCTTTCTCTCACCTTCCGGGAGGTGGGCCAGGGAGACTCCCCTCTCATTTGGATTCTGTCCCAGCTCTTTTCACCCCAGCCCTGCTCAGGTGCCCATTACCTCTATGCTGGATTCAGCTAAGGATCTCAGGAGGAATTTCTGCCTGCCTGCACTTTTTTCCTTCTTTTCACTTTTTCCTGACCTTTGGAGGGATATTCCCTAAACAGGATGCTTATCACTCCACACCTGTGCTTGGAACTCATCCAGGCCACACCCCTGTCCAGTGGAACAACCCTCCAGTTTCCCTGGTGTCTACAGACTGGCCTTTCCCCGTCTTATCTACCTCACCTCCAATATCTCGCTGTGTTCCTCGGCACCCTAGTCTCACCTTCCAGACCCATCCAGGGGGCACTCATCTAGGTTTCCTGGGCACCCACCATGTGCCCTACCTTGGGAGGACTACAATTTAACCAGGGTCAGTATGAAGGGAGAGGTGTTCTTAGTGCAGTGCCTCTTCCTCCCCAAGCCACATCCCCTACCTGGGAGGTGCTCAGTGGACATTGTCCACAAGGACATGCCTCCTACTGCTCAGGCTTCTTGTTCCCCTCCTTCTCCTCACCTCTGCCTACTCCTTCCATTCCCCACCCCCCTACCTTCCTCTGCCCATCCATTTAACTTTTGCTTCCTCCTTCCCACCTCTTGCCTGGGTCAGGGAGCACTCCCTGACTGCTCCACGACAGGATATGTCCCTGTGCTACCCAGCATGGAGGGCATTCCTCATGGGGCATTGCAGCATGACCTTGGGGGAGTCTCCTGGTCTCTTGGCATCTTAAACCCTCACAGTGAAATGGGATGTTACTGCCAATGGATGTGTGTGCCTCAGCCTGGCTCTTCCCTGCCCTCAACCTGGTTCCCCACTCAAGCCCATGTGCAGGACAGTCTGTGAGTGGGATCGTCACTGAGGAGTGTCCATCCAGTAACCTGGCTCCTGTCGCCCTCCATGATCAGGACCTGGTGGCACTGAAAGATAAAGGTTTGGACACCAAAGAGATGTGACAACATTAATGAATAATCTCAGGACTGTCAGGAGGGCCCTGGCCCAGGTGTTTGGCCCTGCCACTTCTCAACTCTGGTCTTGTTGGGGAGGAAAGAGGTTCTAGAAGTTTCCTGTGCCTCAGTCACTTCTGCTATAAGATAAAGATAATAATAGTAGCTTTGCTGTAGCAGCATCAATCCCTCCTCTTTCCCTCCCTTTGAGGGGTGAGTGGGTGGGGGGCAGTGTTTTGTCTTTCAGCCTTTCCTCCCTGTTCCCTGCCCTAGGAGGGAGAGGAGGAAGTGGGGTCAGTCTCATTAAGAAAGAGAGCATGCAGAAAGAAGGAAAGCAAGTGGTACATTTTCCTGAGCATCATCTGTCTGGCGTCCAGGCTTGTCACTGCCCTGCTAGGGTTAGAGGATGCTGAGCAGCCTGTGGACTCCAATAGGAGGTGGCTCTGATGGTACCAGCCCTGCCAGAGGCAGATGAGAGACCTAGGGCTGTGTGGCACAGAAAAGAGGGAGGAGGGGGAGCTGCTGACCTCACCCCTATGGGGGTTTCCATGAGGCAGAGGCACCTATGCTGCTCAGGGCTGGTTCAGAAGGACACGGAGACATCAGACTTTCCCAATGAGGGCCTGGGCCAGCTGCTGGAGAGGGGTGAGTGCCCCACCCCAGGAGCAGGGCCACTCTCAGTGGGCAGGGGGTGGGGCATGCCAAGGGCTCTTGCTAGGCTTGGGACAGTGAGGGGTGGCAGGAGGGTCTCTGAGTCCCCTCTTACTTTGAGATGTGGAAAGTCTGTGAGCCCGGTGAGTCACCACTTGCTCCCGGATGCTGACTGATGACACCATCTTCTATGTGCGGGAGAGGGGGGGCACCGCTGCCTGGTGCAGCGACTCACAGGAGGACAGGGCTGCTGTAGTCAGTTTCACTCTGGGCTCAGTTGCTGGGCTTACGAAGAGGACAAGACTTCTTCCATTGGGAGGGGGAGCTTGGTGTCCCCCTGATCTCCTCTCCAGTCTGGGTATCTGTCGCACACCCCATTCCTACCAGGCAAGCCACCAGAGCTCTACACTCTGTGACTTTGGGAAGTGGCTCCTCCTCTCTGGCCTCAGTTTCCTCATATGCACCATGAGAGGTGACCTTTGAAGTTAGGTCTGAAATGCTATGTCTAAAACTAACACATATAGATTTTTGGATGGGAGTAGCAGAGGGCCTGACCAGCCCTCAGAGGTGTGTGTGTGTGGGGTCACTCACTCATGGGTCCCAGTGGACTCTGAGCTGGTCTGCCTTTTACCAGTAACAGAGAACAGTAGAAGCCGAGGGATAGAGTGCACCAACCTTGGAGCCAGACTACTTGGGTTCAGGTCCCAGCTCTACCAGCTACATACTGTGTGACTTTGGGGAAGTTGTTTAGCCTCTCTGTGCCTCAGTCACCTCTGCTATAAGATAAAGATAATAGTAGCTGTTTCATCAGTTTCAGGCAGGTTAAATGAGTTAACACATGCTGAGTGCTTGGAAGAGCGCCTGGTACATACTGAGTACTTAAAAAATGTTAGCCATTAGCAAATAAAGGCACAGGAGACCTGCTGTCCCCATTTCAAATGTAACATAGAGCTGTGGGGTAGAGGTGACAGCAAAAGGGCACAAAAGCCAGAACACAAAGTGGTAAGATAATAATAACTAAGACATGTATAGCCCTCACTGGGTTTCAGTCTATAGTATATACTTCATAGTTTTTTTGTGTGTAAATTTGTTGATGCCTCACAGCAATGTCTTTGAAATAGGCATTTCTATTAGTATTCCTATTTTAAATATGATAAAATGAAGCCACAGAGAGGTCAAGCAGTTTCCCCAAAGTTCTAAGGCTAAAGACTCTGGCAAAATGGTCCCAGTTCTATCAACTAAATGCCAGGATGTAAAGCTTACTTGTCCTCAGAAGCCAACTGTCCCAGCAGAGCCTGTACCCAAAAGAGGGAGCCTGGGAACATTGGGTGACCACGTCATCCTCGGCCACTTTTGTGACTGAACTGAAAGAGCTCAACCTTCATCCTCAAGGAGAGGAGAGTCCAACCCCAGGATGCAGTGACTGGGCCTGGCCCATCCCGTAGGGGGTCACCAGCAACTTGAAGGAGTCAAGAGGAGGAGGAACAGCTGACACGGCTGGGGTGGCAGACTCCTGGGGACACGTCTAGGGGGGCTGTCTTGGGCCAGAGAAACCATGCCTGTGCCCCAAAGAAGCACTGATTTGGGGACAGGCCGACCGAGACCGTAAATTCTGGGCACCGCCAGCAGGGGCAGTGCAGGCTAGGCCAGGGCAGAAGTGCCTGGGTGGCTTAAGGTATTAACACTGGGAGAGAGGAGAGTTGGGGGATGGCCCCTGAGGCCCCCAACAGAGTCAAGGCCTGGGACCTCCTGGGTTCTACCTCTCCACCTCTTTAAGGGGAGATCGTCTGGGTCCAGCTGGGTAGGGTTGGACTGTCGTGGGGAAACCAAGAGAGGGTGGCAGTGGGAATTGGGAACCCTGTGTCTGGTTTCAGAGGAGGCGCCATTTCGAGAGGACCCAGATCCTTTGTCCTGTGTCACTGGTGGGCAGCTCGGTGGGGAACAAGGCAGAGAACTGGGCTGGGTCAGAGCTGGGGCCTGTGCTTGAGCTGGTTCTCAGTCCCCTGCAGTACCTCCGAGGAGCTCCCTGACCAAGGCAGGGGTGACTTCTTGCAAGTCTGGGCACCTCTGCATATGTGTGATACCCATTCTTGCAGTCATTTCTGAATCAGAGTCTGTGTGATCACCTCTCTCTATCTGAATACCTGTGTGCCATGAATGTGTGTAAGTGTGCATGCATTATTATATATCTCCACAGTCTCGTGAACGTGTCTGAATATCCAAATTGCTGTGTGCTTGCCTCTGCACTTATCTTTGTTCTGTGAGCATGTATGCGTGTGTCTCTGTGAAGGATGTGTGTGTGTGTGTGTGTGTGTGTGTGTGTGTGTGTGTTTTCAGTCTCTCCTTGAAGGAATCTCTCTACCCTGTGTTATCTCATCATGGCAGCATGGGAGTTTGTGTTGATACTTTCAAGTGGTAGCCCAAAGGATAAATGTCTCGCTTTGTCTCTGTGGGGTTGATGTGTCTTTTTGTTCATCTCTGTGGACCTGTGTGTGTGTGTTTGTGTGTGTGTGTGTGTGTGTGTGTGTGTGAGAGAGAGAGAAATGACAGAATCAAAAGCAGACCAGCCCTCAAAACACTAGCTCATTCTCTGCCTGCTGTGGCCACCCGCTTCCTCTCCACTAGAGCTGTTCACACCAATGGTTCTTCCGTGCCAGCTCCCTTGGTTCTAATAAAGGTTAAGACAGAGGCTTTATAATCCTGACTCTACACGAGCGTCACCTATAGAACTTTAAACACCACCGATATCCGGACCACAGCTGAGCAGTGCTGACTCGGTTGGGCAGGGGTATTTTTGTGAAAGCTCCTCACAGGACTCTAGTGGGCAACTTGGGTTGCACCCTGGGCCAGGAGGTAAGGGCTCAAGGGAGGAGGCAGCGAGTGTCCACTGGAAGGCAGCCCAGTCCTGAAGGGGACTGTGCTGCCGCCATCTCAGGGTATCGCTGAGAACAAGGAGCTCTGTTTTCATCGCTTTGGCCTGACGTTGTCAAAGGTGTTGGAGAATCAACCCCTGACCTCAGAGGCCTTCTGCCCCATGCGGGCATCCCTCATCCCTCTGTTAGCCAGGAGGGATGGCCTTCAGCCTCTGTTGAGAGTCTCTGGGGTCAGGCACTTCTCTATCCCAGCCAGGCAGGTCACAAGGGCTGTCTCTTTGCAGGCAAGGCTTTGGGGTCCTCAAGGCTGGTGGAGGTGACTGAGCCCTCTGACCATCACTAGTGCTAGGTCATGCCAGAGGCAGCCAGGGATATGGAGAGCCCTGGGAGTTGGTGCAGAGTTTTCATCTTGAGTGTCCAGTATAGTCTGTGCCT
>NW_007261419.1:0-2386 GCF_000164805.1 Carlito syrichta
AAAGTACACAGAGAATCACTTTGCATTCATGAATGTCTAATGAAAAAGTCTGTCGAGGAGATTTCTTTGGATTGCAGAGATTGGTGTAAATATTGGTTTCATAGAAGAGAGCCTTTTGTGAGGACTGGTGTGTTCATTAAGTAGCATCAAAATAATCTCTATTGGAGTAGTTTCCAATGTGTAGAATTCTGCATTCCTTCTTGAGATTTAAAAAACAAACCAACCATGAACTCCCTGGATTCACCACCCTGTTGATAAAAATGTCTGATCTGATTCCTTCCACTGTTTCAAGGGCAATATTCCTCTGATATTATTTTTAATTCACACTTTTTTCCTGGTGAAAGAGAGCAGGAAGCTGTTAAAAATTAAAGTAGATAATTATAAGAATGTGTAGCAAAAAAACAATTGTTAACTACTGGTGAGAAGCATGATCATTATATATGAATACTCAATGTTTTGTCACGTCTAAATACAGTAGAACAGAGGATGTTATTGGATGTAACATCTCACTGTCTATCCTCCAGGTAGTGAGTCACATGACAATAATACATGTGTAGTAGTAAATCACAATGCCATAATGCTAGTGGAGTATATGTGTCAAAGGGAATTCAAAGATTTTTTTAAAAAATTAGATGGTTTTGATGTGCAGTTGCTAATTTTCAAATGTGTGGAAGATTATGATAGTTAGAATCAATGTGGCATTTGAGTTTCAGTAATGTATTATGTATTTTTCTTTTTTGAGTTAGAGTCTCACTCTGTCACCCAGACTGGAGTGCAGTGGTCGCTTCTGGCCACCGCAACCTCACCTGCTGGGCTCCGGCGATCCTTCCGCCTCAGCCTTCCAAGTAACCGGAATTACAGGCATGCGCTACCACACCCAGCTGATTTCTTGATTTATTGTAGAGATGAGGTCTGGCTGCCCAGGCGGGTCTCGAACCTGCGAGCTCAGGCAATCCACTCACCTCAGCCTCCCAAAGGCGCAGCATTACAGGCTGAGCCACCGGGCCCGGCTGCATTATGTATTTTTCAATAAAGATTCCCATTATTTGTAATGCAGGTTTTTATCAACTGAAAGGACTGTAGTCTTTTGTCAAGTAATTAGCTGAAGTTATAGTTAAAATAGTCACAATGTAAATAAAATACATAAAAATTCACCAGTTAGTGGAAACTGGAGAATATTTACCTAAATGTGTCAAAATGGTACTTGGGACTTGGTTCCTGGCTAGACCCATCATTAGAGTTTCCCAGAATTTTGTTGTTGACTCATTACACCTGACCAAGAATCAACCCTTGCTGTCCTTGAGTTTCCCCAGGTGTTTATTTAAGATCATATCTGAGTATTCTAAATCAGATATAGTTGCTTTATAGAAAAATATAAACTATATTTGTTTGCAACAATCTGGCACATATTATTTGAGTAAGGCTTGCAACTCCACATTGTATATTCTTTTTTATTTAAAATCATGGGATAACCAGTACTTTGATGATGATGTCTTTAAATCTCTCAGGAGTTTATCTTCTGAGGGTTGAGATGATGTTATAACCTAGGCTAAGGTCACAGGTGTAACACGATGATCTGATGGATCACTTTATTTAGCTTCCATAAATCACTGATTGCACTGATTTCTTCCTTCATATTATAGTTGCAGGGTGGATGAATAACCCATGGGGGAGACCAGGTTCTTGGCGCCATGAACAAAGAAGTGGATGAAACACACAGAAAGACAAAGAAAGCTAAAACAAAGTGCAGGGCTTTTTAGTCTTTCTTTTTTGTTTGTTCTTTTTTTAGCAGAAGGATAAAAACAGTACTTACCAAATTCAAGTGAGGATAGAGTAGGATTCAGCTGGAGCAGTTAAATAGTAGCAAGTTAAAGCCAGGATCATTTACATTATTTTCAATGGGAAAGTAGCCTCTATTTTGCAAAGCATGCAAAAAGATAACAGTTTAGCAAATATTTCTGGGTTAAATGTACCTCCGGAGGGAATGGTAAAATTATAGGTCACTGTGTGTTTCTCTGCCCACTAATCCATAATTTTAAATGTATGTATGAGATGCAGTCCATATGCATTAGTCCTTAAAAACTCTACTGCCTGAACAGGTTACAGGGAATTCAAGGAATGTCCTTTTGTGCATGTGCCATACCAGGGGTGTAAGTTTTATGGCCTTCTAATCTTGTCCCACGAATGTATGGCACATGTTGTCCTGGTAGGTTGCTTAATATTTAACTTTCAGTATGGAATCCTCCTTATGTCCTCCTGTCCCTGGAGGTTGAATAATGTAGCATACTTATGGTTTATCTCCTTTTCCCATGTCATCTTCTCTGTTGAAGCTCAAATTCCAGTATGCATCTAATCCCCTGCCTAAATTTTATCCAAAAGTCTGAGA
>NW_007261419.1:2406-6485 GCF_000164805.1 Carlito syrichta
CCCTCAACCTGTTGAGCTCCGGTGATCCTTCCGCCTCAGTCTTCCAAGTAGCCAGAATTACAGGCATGTGCTACCACACCCTGCTGATTTTTTGGATTTATTGTAGAGATGAGGTCTCGCTGCCATAATTTCTTAACATGCACATTTTTATTGGGTTTCCAGAACATGTAAGAAACCTGTTGTTACAAAACATCTCAAAGATATGCAATATTCTGGAACATATGGGTTTTCCCCTGGTATTTGCTTAACTGTAAAACACTAATAAATAAATATATTAACATCAATGCTGATTTTTCATCAGAGTAATATACCCTACAGGAAAGCTTATGTTGTGTTACCAATTTCTGATTAATTATCTACCACTTAATTATTGAGACAAAGTCATCTAAAGGTAATATCTGGTCAATTTACAAAATGGGAGTGTCTAATAAATCTATGAGATGTATAGAATATTACATTTTAATATGAAACTGTTATGAGGGTAATCTGTGTATTCCCATATGTTTCTGTCCTGTCTCACTGTGTACAACAAGTCAACTTAGACCACACATGGAAAGAGGGATAATTTCAGAATTATTTTTAGCTTCATGCCATGACATTGTTATGTGAGGCTATTTCAGCAGAAAGTGATAAAGAAGGAAAGAAAGAGAGAAGGAAAGAAAGAAAGAAAGAAAGAAAGAAAGAAAGAAAGAAAGAAGGAAGGAAGGAAGGAAGGAAGGAAGGAAGGAAGGAAGGAAGGAAAGAAGGAAGGAAGGAAGGAAGGAAAGAAGGAAGGAAGGAAAGAAAGAAAGAAAGAAAAAGAAAGAAAGAAAGAAAGAAAGAAAGAAAGAAAGAAAGAAAGAAAGAAAGAAAGAAAGAAAGAAAGAAAGAAAAAATTTTGAATTGATGCGATAATCACAACTTAACAATATCAGAAAACGGAGGCTCTTTGTGAGAGTTTCTGTACCTGGATAATTCATCAGTTCATGTACTCAGGTAGTTACTTGGGTAGTTAATTTTAAACACTTAAACTCAGTGTGTCAAGTTAATTCCCCAGTTGACACCCATCATATGTGGACATGGAGGCTTTAGTCCCAAGAATCACGCAAATATATGAAAATGGCCTTCCAAGGGGAGAAGAAGATTCATCTGAAATTATCTTTGCAGGACCAGAAATGTCACAACAGATCATCTCTTCGCATTCATGAATATAATTACATCATATGCCCCCATGTATATAAGTTCTGACAGGTTTAACAAGAATGTTTCAATGACAGCAACCATTTTCATCCTATAAAGTGGAGTGACAATGACAAGAAAGTTTTCATTTAGTAATTTTAATTATATTCAAATCATTGCCTACATCTTCTCTGAATAATTCCTTGTGATGCTGATTTTCATCCTTACTCCCAATATTTATGAGTGAAGTTCCAAAAGAATCAAGAGAATAAGGGAAAAATCAGGGCAGTGAAACTCTACATATTCATCATCACTAAACTGAAGTGAGACTTTTGTTTCTAAGAACAACTGTCTTGCTAAATACACTATGTTTCTAATCTTTATAATGATTCAACACATACACTCCATCTTCTACAAACATCTCTGAGTTCATACTCTCTTCTTGGTTTCTCTTATAAACACGTTACAGAGGTGAAAATAAGTTGTCAGAAAGAACTCCCCTTAAATTACAGCATCAAATCCACTTCATTTAATTCTTCTTCTGGCCTTGATGACTTATGTCTCTTGGCCTGTTTATTTCTGAAGACTTTTAAAGACATCCCTTTTAAACCTTTACTTTGCTATTATGTCTCTATGGCAAATTGTTTTAGGCTTCTTCACTAGCATTATAGCATAATCTGATGGCCTGTCAGATTAGTTCCAAATGAAACCTACAAAGGTCACAAATTTGCTCTTCCACCAGAATGATTATTTATTTTCTTGAAAGAAGCATACCATAGAAGCTCATTCACATCTACAAGAATGTGTGCCCACCTATTATATTTCCTCATCTGCATGGGGGATCATACTAATTATGTAAAATTTCATTATTCCCCTGAAGGCATGAAACAGTACTTCTGAATCAGCTCAAACCAAAACCCAACAAATCACCAGGTAATGATGTTAGATTATGTGTGTTCTCTCACTTGGTTCTGGATGTTGAATCTGTCCTTTACCCTTTGTGGTCCACATAAGGTAAGTCCACCTGTCCTGGTTCCAACAAAAGGGTCTGGTCTAGTTTCTCTTGTTGCTCTGATTCATTCAATTAGAAGACTCTCTTGTTACCACATTCATGGAGTAAATTACTTAATATTTAATTTACTGAATGAATAATGAATACAAAGTAGTGATACCCCATATTCAATGGTTTATTCATGTGAAAAAATAGCCGAAATGGCTTTTCAAACACAGATTAATCTGAATTGGTCCATTTATGTGTGAGCACACTAGGCTTGGGCATCATTGACCTGCCCTTATCACAGGTGTGACCTGCCAAGGCAGAACTTGTGTTCCTTGTGCACTCTAGCAGTGAGGGCTCACAGATGTCCTCTCATGTTGCCAGGGATGGTACTGGCACTTATATTAGTAAAGAGAATATACACCAATGCTGACTTCCTATTAGAGAGTTTATGTAGAATGCCACCACAATCTCCAATCTATAACTTTTCAAACAGAAACACAGAGAGATGAGGTCACATCCTCAGAGTCACACACAGAGAAGAATAGCAGATATGAGCCACTACATTTTATAAGATATCAGGCACAATTCCAAGAATCGTGTCTCAAGAGAGCAACTCACTAGTGCTTAACTCAGAGGGCCTCAAGCATTCTACAAAAAAACACACCTTCACACTCATGTTTATTGCAGCACTATTCTCAATAGCAAAAACAGGGAAGCAACCGTGCTTCCCATTGAAAGTAGACTGGATTTTTAAAATGTGATCTATATGCACGATAGAATATTATGCAAAAATAAAGAAGAACAAAATTATGAAATTCACAGCTATTTGGATGGATTTAGAATTTATAATACTCAGTGGTCTATCATAGAAACAAAGAACTGAGCACCACTTGATCTCACTCATAAGTGAATGCACAACAATTACCATTAAACTATGAGACAGGGATTGCCATAAGTTGGACACTGCCAGGGGAGGGAGCATTGGATACATCATCAATAAGTTTACCTGATCTCAACTCAGGTGAAGTGGGAAGCAAAGACAGGCCCAAACTTTACCTGTACAATGACCATTTGTAGCCCTAATCCTGAATTTTACACCACATCTTTAAAATATATTTTTTAATTGTGGGGTACAGTTAAGGGTTAGGTAAACAAATATTCATTGTTCAGGTACCCCTGTTGATGAGGTGTGTCCCCTATCCCCATACAGTTATTGACGATCATTACTCCCACCTTTCTTCTCTTCCCTCCCACCACATAGTTTTCTACCACTGCCAATCCTTTTCTTATAGTATTAGGGTAGTTGTTCAAGGTCCACTTTTGTGTGAGAACAGGTGGTACTCAGATCTGTGTTTCTGTTACAGATCACTCAGTATTATTAACTCTAATTCCATCCAGGGCTGCAAAATTTGTTATTTTGTTCTTTTTTTATGGCTGCATAATATTCCATTGTGTATATGTGCCATATTTTAAAAATACAATCCTCTTTTGATGGACAGCATGGTTGGTTCCATGATATTGCTATTGTGAACAATCCTGGGATAAACATATCTGTGCAGGTATCTTTTTTATACAGTGATTTGAGTTCTTCAGGATATATTCCCAGTAGGGAGATTGTACGGTCATATGGAAAGTCGATTTTTAGAGCTATAAGGAATTGTCACACTGACTCCCACAGAGGATATACTAGTTTACACTCCCACCAACAGTGTAGCAGTGCTGCTTTTCACGACATCCTCTCCAGCATCTGTTATTTTTTGTTATTGATGATGGTCATTCAGACTGGAGTTAGGTTGTATCTCAGTGTAGTTTTAATTTGCATCTCCTTGATGACTAGTAAGGTTGAAAATTTCTTCATGTGTCTTTTGGGTGCTCATATGTCTTCTTTAAGAAGTGTCTGTTCATATCTTTGACTACTTTG
>NW_007261419.1:6505-9015 GCF_000164805.1 Carlito syrichta
TCAGACATGGAGTTGGCAAATACTTTCTCCCAGTCTGTGGGCTGTCTCTCTTCTCTTTGACGGTTCTTTGACTTTGCAGAAGCCTGTCAGTTAAATGAGGTCCCACTTGTCTATCTTATCTCTTATGGCCTGTGCATTTCGGGTTTTGCTCAGGAATTGGATGCCAATTCCAAATTCCATAAGGGTGTGTCTTGCATTTTCTAAAATTCTTATGGTTTGAGGTTTTACATTTAGGTCTCTGATCCTTTTAGAGTTAATTTTTGTGTATGGGGATAGATTGGGGTCCTGTTTGAATCTTCTCCATGTGATAAGCCAGTTTTCTGCCAATATTTATTGAATAGATTCTCCTCTCTCCAGTGGTGGATGGTGGAGGCTTTGTTGAAGATGAGTTGGTTGAGAAATTGAGGTTTTTCTTCTGGAATCTCAATTCTATTCCATTGGTTTATATGCCTGTTCTTGTACACTGCCAGGTTGCTTTGACTATTGTAGTTTTATAGTAAAGTTTAAAGTCTGGTAGTGTGATACCTCCTACTTTGTTTTCTGTTTTTGTTTTTGCTGAGGATTGTTCTGGCTCTTCTTGGTCATTTGTGCTTCCATATGAATTTCTGTATTGTTTTATCTAGATCTGAGAAGAATGTTGCTGGTAATTTGTGAGGTATTGTGTTAAATCTGTAGATTGACTTAGGTAAGATGGATATCTTCACAATGTTGATTTTTCCAATCCATGAACATGGGATATTTTTCCACTTGCTTGTGTCATCTTTGATTTCATTGAGCAGTGTTTTGTAGTTTTCATTGTAAAGATCTTCCCCGTCTCTGGTTTGGAAGATGGCAAGGTATTTCTTTTTTTTTTTTTCTGACTATTGTGAATAGGATTGTACTTTTATTTTGGCTTTTGTGTGTTTAGTATTGGTGTAAGAAAGTTAATTTCTTTTGCACATTTATTTTATACTCTGAGACTTGTCAATGTCCTTTATCAGTGCAAGGAGGTTTATGACAGATTTTGGGGGGTTTTCAAGGTACACAATCATGTCGTCTGCAAAGAGAGATAACTTGATTTCCTCTTTTCCTATTCAGATAGCCCTAATCACTTTCTCTTTTCTGATTGCTCTAGCCAAGAATTCCAATACCATATTGAACAGAAGGGGTGAGACTGGGCATCCTTGTCTTGTTCCAGTTTTTAGGGGAAATGATTCCAATTTTAGTCTGTTTATGAATATGCTGGCTGTGGGTTTCTCGTAGATGTCTTTTACTTTTTTGATGTGTGTTGTATGTATATTTGAAGGTTTTTATCAAGAAAGGGTGCTGGATTTAACAAAATCTTTCTGCATCTACTGATATAATCATGTGGTTTTTGTTCTGACGTCTGTTGATGTATTTAATTACATTTATGGTCTTATGAATGTTGAACCAGGCTGGTGTCCCAGGGATGAAGCCTACTTGGTCATGATGGATGATTTTTGAGATGGGTTGTTGAATTCAGTTTGCTAGGATGTTGTTGAGAATTTTAGCATCTATGTTCATCAAAGTTATTGGCCTGTAGTTTTCTTTCTTTGTTGGGTCTTTACCTAGCTTGGGTATCAATGTAATGTTAGCTTCATAAAATGATTTGGGGAGAGTTACATTTTTTATCAATAGCTTAGAATACTTTGTGTAGGAGTGGTGTCAGTTTTTTCCTTAAATGTCTTGTGGAATAATGCTGGAAAGCCATCTGGTCCAGGGCTTTTTTTGTAGGTAGTTTTCTTATGATACAGTCAATTTCCTTGATTGTTATTGTTCTATTTAGAGCCTCGATTTCTTCTTGTTTCAACCTAGGCAAGTTGTGTGATGTCAGAAAGTCACCCATTTCCTTAAGGTTTTCAAGTTTGTTTCCATACAACTGTACAGAGTAGTCTCTAATGATCTTTTGTATTTCTTCAGGGTCAGATGTGACTTCATCTTTTTGTTTCTGATTATGCTTATTTGGGCTTTTTCTCTATTTTTCTTGGTCAGTCTAGCTAGGGGATCATCAGATCTTGCTTATCATTTCAAAGAACCAGGTTTTTGTTTCATTGATTTTCTGTATTATCTTTTTGTCTTCTATGTCCCAGATTTGAGCTTTTATTTTGGTGATCTGGATTCTTTTGCTGAAGTTTGGGTTTTGCTTGTCTTCCTCTTCCAGCTTTCTTAGGTGACTTGTTAAGCTGGTAATTTGTGGTCATTTTCTTCATGTACCTTCATAGAAATATGAATTACCCTCTTACTACAGCTTTCATGGCATCCCAAAGATTTTGGTAAGATGTTTCTTCATTTTCATTTGTTTCCAGGTATCTTTAAATCTCTGTTTTGATTTCATCATTGACCCAGGAGTTGTTTAGCATCATGCCGGTTAGTGTCCATGTCTTTGTGGGTTTTGGGGGAACCTTGTTGGTGTTGATGTTTATTTTTATTCCACTGTGTTCTGAGAAGGTGCAAGAAAACATTTCCGCCTTTTGAAATTTGTTTGTGATTGTCTATGGCCAAGGATGTGG
>NW_007261420.1:0-10212 GCF_000164805.1 Carlito syrichta
CCTGGCCTTACCACTGTAAAGCAAAGATCAGATGAGCCATATGAAGAGTTTATTGCTAGATTGACTGATGCAGTAGGAAAGTTAGCCATAAACAAAGTAGCTGAAGACCTTATTAGTAAAACAGTTGGCTGTTAAAAATGCTAATAACACTTGTTAGGCTTTAATAAAACTGATAAAAAAAGACCAGCAATATAACTGATTATATCAAACAATGCTAACAATAATTATGATGATTAAAAATCCTTCCTTCTTTCCACCATTACTGCACCTCTCTCTAAAGTTTTCCTTAAAAGTTAAGAATACTGAAATAAAGCCTGAACTTAGTCACACTTTCCTTTTCCTTATAGAAATGTAGAAAGCACAAGTAATAATAAACAAATGTATATAAGTAAAGTATAAGTGATATAAGTAATATAAGTAATGTATATAAGCAATATATATATAAGCAATATAAGCTATGTATATAAAGAATATATAAGTAATATAAATAATATAAGTCATACATAAGTAATATGTAAATAATATAATATAAGTAAAATAAGTAATATAAGCAATATAAGCATATATATAGCAATATAAGCAATATATATAAGCAATATAGATAATATATAAGTGAAAAATAATATAAGTAATATATAAACAATATATAAATAATTTATATAAATAAAAGTATATAAGTAATAAACAAAAGAATATCTCATTGCAGTCTTGCTTTAACTATGCTCAAGTCAGACACATTAGCAGAGATTGTCTGATTAAAGCAAGGTATGGCTAACTTACATGGCACCTTATCACCATTTACTGGGTCTACTCGACTAAAACCTTTGAGTTCCAATTGCCAAAAAGGCTTTCATTAAGCTAGAGAATGCCTATCTAAATTTCATAAAAAATGGTAATCCTTTAAATCAATAATGAGCCACCCCTGGGAGTACTGGACTGAACTTGTGTTCCTCCACCACAACAATATTAACTCCGGAAGTTCCGGTAACCCCAATTCCTGTGGGAGAAGGGCCCTCTCCCAGAAGGAATAGTGGGTGTAATATTAATCAGAAGTTCTTTGTCTTTACAAGGAATTTCCATTATTTCTGGAGTGGTGGATTCGGATTACACAAGAGAAATCCAGGTGCTTGTTGTTCCCCCTAGCAAAACTGTGCAGTTTAACAAAGGTCAGAAAATAGCCCAGTTGCTGCTCTTGCCTTATCACAAAGCAGGTAAAATTAACTAACCTGCCTAGAGGTGACTCTGGATTTGACTCTAACGATGTTGCTTTTTGGGTTCAGGAGGTTACTAACCCTAAACCTCTAGAAGACATATATATATATATAAGGAATTAAGATTAAAGCCTTATTGGACACCGGAGCCGATGTTTCCTGTATTACCGGAAAAGTTGGCCTGCTTCTTTGTCTGCTCAAGAAGCTCCTTTAGGACTCATAGGCATTGGTTGAGTACCCTCAGTAGCCAATAACTCTAAAAATTTTAAATTGGACAAATGAGACTCAAAAACTTTTTGCCCATCTATCCCCTTTACATTATGGGGAAGAGATATTCTTGCTCAAATAATCATGCATTTATATAGCCCTAACGATAAAACTTCAGCACAAATGCTGTAGATAGTCTATGACCCCTTTAAGGGACTTGGTAAAGACAGACAGTGAATACAAAAACTTACCCTAGTGAATGAAAAAACAAACCGAGCTGGCATTGGCTATTCAAATTTACCCTACAGGCCATTGTTGTTAAGGTTGCATGTCAATAAGCCAGTTTTGGGTAAAACAATGGCCTATATCATCTAAGAAACTTAAGGGAGCAAAAGATTTGGTGATACAGCAGTTAAAAGCTGGCCTATAATTGTTATAAAGAAAAAATAAAAACAAATACTTAGAGTTATGCGTAAGGTGAAAATGCAGATGTATTCTGCTTTAAATTAATAAGAAAACTTGAAAAATATGTTGACAGGTATTTGGAGGATGGTAATTCACAAAGAATTTTTTTTACATATTATCCATTATAAAATTAAATAGAATTTTATTTTGTATATTTGTTACAATTTTTCTCATACAAATCTACCTTATCCACAACTTTATATACAGCATATCAAATGATTAAGGCAGGGAGGTAACTGAGAACAAAAAGAATTAATAAGCATGAGAAAATCAGTGGGAAAACTTTCAAACTGAGTATGAAAGCCTACAGATTCTAAATACTACTATGGAAAAATTTATGCTGTATAATGACTGTAGTTCTATCATTTCATTTTAGAAGTATACCCTTGAATCCTCAGCCAAAATAAGTAATGTTAGTGCCATGAAAATTGAATTGATAAGGAAGCAATTTTATAACTCTAGGGCATGGCTAAAATCTAACATGGCAAGCACTAGAAAACATAGCATTCTGATTAAGGATTGTCTGGATTGGCTCTCCTGGTCAGTTAAATTATCCCAAGAGCCTTCTACCAGCCCCCATGAATGGCAACCACTAGCCCTGAAAACACTCCTAAGTTTTGTAATTAAGAAAAAAAAAACTGGTATATGGAGACTTTTACAGGATTTAAGAGCTGTGAACACTACTATGGGAGCCATGGAGTGTTACAGCCTGTATTGCTATACCTGTTAACTTTAATATTATAGTTATTGATTTACAGAATTGTTTCTTTACTATACCTTTAAGCCCAGAGGATTGTAAACAATTTACATTCAGTTTACTCTCTGAGAATTAAAAAACTTTTGTTCCAGCTCCAGGAGGAGTCAACTCTCGAGGACTGAGACCTAACATACTATGACAAATGGATGTAACTCACTTTCCCAGCTTTGGTAAATTGTCTTATTTGCATGTGACTGTAGATACATTTTCTCATGTTATTTTAGCTTCAGCAAAAACTGGAAGAAGCCTACAAGGACGTGGTACAACATTTATTCTTTTGCTTTTCACAGCTAGGTATGCCAGAGCAACTGAAAACCAACGACAGTCCTGCATATACATATAAATCTTTCCAGCAATTTTACTCCCAATTTAATATTTCTCATTCCACAGAAATTCCCTACAATCCAAAGGTCAAGCCATAGTTGAAAGAGTTCACCAAACTTTAAAAAATCAATTAAGTTATAAGAGGGTGAGTTCAAGTATAGCTCTCCTCACCACATCTTGAATCACACTTTATTTGTTATTAATCATTTAAATTTGGACCTTTCAGGCTATTCAGCTATGACTAGACATTGAGATCCAGAAGAAAGTATAAAGCCTCTGATAAAAGGAAGGCTTCTTACAGGAAAAGTGGAGAGCCTGATTTATTTCGTGCTGAAGTCAAACATGTTACCAATCATAATTTTTTTATGAAGGACATTCCAACTCCCTCCCTATTTGTTTTTATAATAATTCTGCTTTTACCAATTACCAGACTTCTTGCTTAATGTCTACCTTTAAGTCTCTGAAGTACAGAAAGCCCTTATCAGGACAGTATCAAGGATGGTTGGTGACTGGAGATGTTAATGCCTAGAGGAATCACCCCGATCCGTGCGACTACAGCTTCATCGCCTCTCAGCGTATCTGCTTGCCCCTTCAATGATACGGAAAAGGACTGGTCACTCATACGGCGAGAGGCTGGCTTCCCAAAATGGAGAGACTGTGCTTATAACTCTAAGGTGGACTATCCTATACCCGGTGAAAAATTATATATTAGTGACTGGGGTTTTAATGGCTCTACACTTACCACAACTAGAAGGCACCAGTATGAATGGGCTACATCTATGTTTCAAAGTTCTCTATCCTCTAATCGTTCATTACAGACTCAGTTTTATTGATTGTTTGCAGCAACAGGTCCTGTAACACTTTATTGTCCTCATTCCGGTTTTACAACCTTTTTACAGGCTTGTGTTGATTCTCCATATGATTTGTTAATTGCTAATGCTCATTCTATTTACTCGGTAATATATAATTTTGGTCATTTTGAAATTAATTGTGAAAATTGTACTTTGTCTAATTGCATTATTGGTAACCCATATCAAGTATTTCTGTTAAAACATCCTTCTTACGTTTTTGTGCCTGTTCAGCTACCGGAACTGTGGTATTCTTCTCCAGGTATTTATATTTTAGAACTAGCCACAGCGATGTTAAATAGGCCGTGTAGGTTTGTTGCAGCTTTAATCTTGGGAATTTCTGCACCAATTTCTATTATAGAATCTGTGGCTGCTTTTGCAACTGCGTTAATTCAAGAAGTTCACACAGATAATCATGTGAATGACTTGTCTCAAAATGTTAGCTTAGCTTTATTTACTCAAAAGCAGATAGATAAAGGTATTATTGATAGATTGAATGCTTTAGAATCAGCATTAGTATATATAGGAAATCAAATACAACATATTAAAGTTCAGATGTCTGTAGCTTGTCATGCTCAATTTAAATGGATTTGTGTTACACCTTTGCCATATGAGGGTCAAAATGTCACTTGGACTGATGTTCAAAAGCATCTTATGGGAGTTTGGCAGTCTTCTAATTCTTCTCTAAACATTCAACAGTTGCATAGTTAGATTATTGCTGTTTCTCAGGCACATCTTTCCTCATTTTCAGTTTCTCAACTAGCATCTAGATTTACTTCTTCTCTTTCTCAATTTGTGGCTTCTCATTCTATTTGGAATTTGATCTATAATTTCATTGCTGCTGGCGTAATTGTTTTTTTTTCTGCTGTTTATCTTTCCAGTCATCATCCAACGTTTAAGGAAAGCAGTTCAACTAAACTCTGATAATATTTACTTGGCAGTTCTTACTAATAAAACAAAAAAAAATGTCATCTATCAACTGGTCACTTATGTCATAAAGGCTAATATTTTGTGTCATCAGCTTACCATTCTTTATTCTCCCTATGTCCCCTCAAGTCTTTACGCTCTTGGTATTCAGTGACGGGTAAGATTCCAGCCACCTAGTATGAACCTAAGACAGGCATTCCCCGCGGGGAAGGGGAATGGGCCAATGACGGGTAACAACTATGGTGAAGCGAGAACAACCTAAGACAGAAGCCAAGATGTTTTGGTGGTTTGTTTTAATAAAAAAGGGGGAAATGTTGGGAGCCAACATCTATAGCTACATGGCTGAGGCCTGTAAAGGCCCATCTGGAGGATCGCCTCTGACATAGGATATCAGTTATACCTATACTATTGGCGTGTGATTAGTGACCAGTGTGTATACATGGCAGTAAAACTTATAAGTAAATATCAATATGCCTGATGGAAAGTGCATAGCAGAATTATTTTTCTCTGTCTTTCTAAGTTTTACTTCTTTCTAGATATTTTTAAACTTCTATTTCCTTGTAGACTGGTTAGTCAGCTCTTGTTCCCAAAGGCAGTTTCTCCTAGGATTAAGATTAGAAACTAAATTATCATAATAGTTTTATTGCCCTGCCCCTAGCCAGGCAGGACGTTTTTCTTGGTTTGTTACATGCCGAAACTCTGTTTGCTTCAGCCCGTGGTCATTGTCATGGTAACCGTGCAGCCCATTATCCAAGAGTGTGACAGCTACTATTTGATTTTTAGAATACACTTGTTTGGATAAAACATACATTTAAGATGATACAATTTCCATCAAAAAGATTTAAACAGTAATAAGCATTCATAGAAAACTTTTAAGTTTTGTTTGAGCTTTTAAGTTTCCTTTTCTCAGATTATGACTTTAGTTCCTGTTCCTGTAGGCCAATTTTAAGTATACCAAAATTTTCCCAACGGTGCTGTTTTTGCTTCTAATATGACAATAGGAAATTTTACACATAGCCATGTATTAATATACTAGGAAAAAAGGTTTAAGTTTTGGGTTAAAGTCCAATCACTAGATCATATAAAAATTAAAGTTTAGGTTTATGAAACTCATATAAGTCATGGTTAGGTTTTATAGTTTAAGAATAAGTTTTAATTGTTATAGAATTACAGGACACTACGTTGAATCATAATAGGTTAATAGAACAGCTAAGTCATTTAAGTAAACGTAGAGATTATAGTATAGTGTTAAGTTGATAATATTAATCGTTAAAAATATTTAGAGTCAGTGAACTTGGATTAAACCTAGAGTTAACTCAGAAAAGTTTTTTGTATTAATCAGGGCTTAGAACAAAGAGTATAATAAGAATAATTTATTGAACACTATGGAAGACATTTGGAACAATTGAAATTGTGCACCTGTGACCTTGATGTGAGTTTTGTGAAGCACGTCAGGCATCATGGAGTTCGAATTGTTTGCTCGAAACGTGCAAGTCTTGTGATGGTCTTGTGGTGCATGGTTTGTAAAACACGGAACTTGTACGCCCCCAGCAAGTGATTATCACACTTCTAGAGGGTATAGAAAATGGTATATAAGTGGGAAAAGGTTTGAATAAAATTGGCTTCAGTCCTGATCAGACTGTTCCCAGAAGAACTGCCTCTGAGTGGTCTTCTCGCCGTGTCCTGATTCTCCGGTGCAGGTCCTAACCCATCCTTGGTCAGTGCTGGTCACCGACAAGTTTCCTCTATAAGGCGACCTTCATTACCCAGCTTCCTGCTTCACTCTGCAGGATGCCAAGACAGTTCCTGGTGACCGACAATTCCAGTATTTTGGATATCAAGAGATAGACGTCCATAATGTTCTTTGGAAATGGAATCCATGATTCCTGGTTCCCCTTCACGAGACCTCCCCAAAATGTAGAGTCTTCCAAACCCAACATCCCAATTCCGACCTGCCCGCCCACAAGAATTTTCTGTACTTTGAGGTCACTTGAATCGAGGAATTTTGTACGAATATAACATTTGATTCAGGGCAATATCATTATGGTCATAGATGTTCCTAGGAAACAAAAGGTTTTTTAGGGCCAGATCGTTGATTTCAACTAAGAAGAGGACCATAAAGTTCCTGAGGATCATAATGACAGATTTAGCATATCCACGGAGCAAGTAGCTCTGAAAATGTAGGGACCCAGAAGCCCACATTGCTGATTAAACCTTATCAAGAGGCCCTGTAGTTTCCAGAAAATGAGAACTCCTAGAACCGGATTTCCTTTTCCTTCTCAGAAAGATGCCCTGATTTTGCCTGTCGATGTGGATTCCACACTCAGTATATCAAAAGACAGATGCCCAGAAGTTTTCTAGGTACGTGGATTTATTACTCCTGGTTACATTTAAAAATGCGTACTAAACATTTGGCAAACTGCAAAACCCTTGTCCAGTCACAAAATAAAAAGAGACACGGAAGGGGATGGATTACAGGATTCACGTTAAGACCAGAGTTACATCCAAATATGGCAAGATGATTCTTTTTGTCCTGGAATCTGGCCTTAGTTGATCCGAGGAACCTAACGGACTTGGAGTGCCAATACACGTTTACAACTCTTAAGAGGAACAGAATGTTCTGGAGTCCTAAAATGACCGATTCGTAATCTCTGGATTCTAAATTGCAACAAAATGTTTGGGGAGCACCAACCTCTATTTGTTGTTTGTCCCATAGCAGACAACCTGGGAATTTTCTGGATCGGGCACAAATACAACTAAGATTCTTTATTCGCACTTAGTTGGAGGCCATGTAGTGCCTTGTATGTGAGGACTCTCCTTCCCTAGATTCCTTTTACGAAACCCTGATACTTGCTTACCCCTTCGTAAGACGCCATGTAGATTTTTTGGTAGAGGAGCCGTGAAAAACAGATTTCCAATTTATTCTTACCAAGAGGCCATGTAGTTTCCTGTATATGAGGATTGCTATTACCCATATTCATGCCTCGAATCCCTGATTCTTCTTTAGCCGTCAGCAAGAAGCCCTGTAGATTTTCAGGACAGAGGACTCGTATAACCCAGATTCCAAATTTTAGCAACAGCTGTGCAGTTCCCTGTACGTGAGTACTCCTGTTCACAGATACATATGTCGAAAGCTTCATTCTTGTTTAGATCTTAGGAGGACGCCGTATAGTTTTTTGGAGATTGAGAAAATATGTCAGCCATATTCCTTATTTTTCCTTTGGAAAAGTCAGTGCAGTTGCCTGTATATGAGGATTTCATTTCACAAATATATTGTTCAAAAACCCAAATTCGTGAGTAGCCCTTAGCAAGAAACCCTGAAGTTTTTATTGGGATGGAGGGCACGTTTAAACCAGATTCCTTATTCTTCTTTATCAATAGACAGTGTACTTTCCTGTATATGAGGACTCCCATTATCCAGATTCCTACTGCCAAAACCTGAATGGTGGTTATCTCTTAGCAAGACATTCTGTAGGTTGTTGGGATGGAGTAGTCGTGTAAGCCAGATTCCTTATTCTTCTGTATCAAGAGGTCTTGTAGTGTTCTGTATATGAGGACTCTCATTACTGAAATTCCTGCATCATTCTCAGCAAGACGGGAAGATATTTCCTGGTGACCTAGAATTCCAATTGCTTGGATATCAAGAGAAAGACTCCCATAAAAAGAGACTTTGTAGATTTAGGCGATTGAGAACTCCAAGAACCGGATTCCCTTTATGTTCTCAGCAAGATGCCTTGATTTTCACTGTCCATGTGGATTCCAAAACTCTGTGTACAAAAATTCAGATCCCCAGATATTTCCTAGGGACGTGGAATCCATGAATCCTGGTTACATTTTAATAATTCATACAAAATACTTGGCAACTGCAAGACCCTCGGTCCTTCTCCAGATAAAGTACAAACGGAAATTCAAGGATCACCAAGTTCATCTTAAGACCAAAGTTACATCCATATACGGCAATATGATACTTTTTTTCTGGGAATCTGGCCTTAATTGTCCCAAGGAACTTAAGGGATTTTTACTACCAGATACCCTATTACAACTCTCAAGAGGACCAGAGTGTTGCTGGAGTTCGGGAATGAGTGATTCAAAATACCCACAAGCCAAATATCTCTGAAGCATGAGGTGAGCTTGCAGCCTTGATTCTTGATTATACCACAGCAAGAATTTTGCGGATTGTGGATTAGTGTATCACAGATTTCTTATTCTTCTTTATCGAGGGGCCTTGTAATGTCCTGTATATGAGGACTCCCTTTCCCCAGAATCCTGTCGGGAAACCGTGATTCTTGTTTTGTCATTAGCAAGATGTCATGTAGATATTGGGATGGAGGAACCGTGTAAAACAGGTTTCTTTTTTCTCCTTAGTTAGTGATCGTGTAGATTCTGTATATGAGGACTGCTATTAACTATGTTCCAGCCTCTAAACCCTGATTCTTGTTTAGGCTACTGCAGATGGCCTGTTGATTCTTATGTCTGTGTATTGTTATAACCCCGATTCTTTTTCTTCCTTGGAAAGGGGCTGTGTATTTTCCTGTATTATAGGACTCTCATTAGATACATCTTGTTTCGAAATTCTTATTCCTATTTAGCACTTTCCTAGATGCTCTGCAGATGTTTGGGATTGATGACTTGTGTGACCCAGAATCCTTATACTTTCTTAATAAAAGGTCATGTAGTTGCCTGTAAATAATGACTCCATTTCCCAGTTTCATGCTCGAAAACACCATTATTCGTGTTTAGCCCATAAGATTACGACCTGAAGTTTTTTTGGGATTGAGGACACGAGTAACAGATTCCTTATTCCTACTTAGCAATACGCAGTGAAGTTTCCTGTATGTGAGTTTCCTGTATAATCCAGATTCCTACTTCAAAAACCTGATTCGTGGTTACCTCTTAGGAAGACGGCCTGTAGTTTTGGGTTTGAGGTCTCATATAAGGAAGATTCCGTATACTTCCTTAGCAATATGACGTGTAGTTTCCTTATATGACGACCTCCATTACCTAGCTTCCTGCTTCAATCTGCAGGATGCCAAGACAGTTCCTGGAGACCGAGAATTCCAATTTTGGATATCAAAAGAAAGACGTCCACAATGTACTTTTGGAACTGGAATCCAAGATTCCTTGTTCCCCCAAACAAGACCTACCCAAAAAGTAGAATACTCGAAACCCATAACCCCAATTCCTACCTGCCCACCCAGAAGAATTTTCTGTATTTATGGTCACCTGAATCGAGGAATTTTGTTCCAATATACATTTTGATTCTGGGGAATATGAATTTGGTCGTAGATGGTCCTAGGAAACAAAAGGAATTCTAGGGAAAAATCCTTGATTAGAACTAATAAGAGAACCAGAATTATCCTTAAGATCTGTAATGACAGATTTAACGTATCCACGGAGCAAGTAGCTCTGAAAATGTAGGGACCCAGAGGCCCAGATTGCTGATTAAACCTTATCAAGAGGTCCTGTAGATTCC
>NW_007261421.1:0-731 GCF_000164805.1 Carlito syrichta
TTTGTCCCTCAGTGACTGGATTTCATATATGACGGGTACCCAGTGATTAGCACTCCTCTGTGTACTTATGGGTATCACAGAGATGTGGCCTCATCCATAATAATTGTGCCAGTGACTGACAATTCCCCTGTGACTAGTGTTAGTGGATTGGTCTCCTCCAAAATAAGTGACCCATTGACTTACCCTCCTCTGTTTCCCACTGATTGGCCCTTCATCATAGTGGTTGACCAGCTCTATGACTAGCTTTTCTCTGTTATTGATGCGTTAGTGACTTGTCTTCATAGTGATGTGTGTTCCAGGGTCTGGGCATCCTCTATGGTGGGTGTGTCTATGACTGACATCCCCCTTTGTGATCAGTGACTCAGGGATTGAAACTCCTTCTAATGTTTGCCTGAGAGACTGGGCCTGCTCTGTGATGGTTAACTCCATTACTGGCTCTTCTCTATGGTAGATAGCACGGTGACTTAATTTCTTATGTGTTGTTTGCAGAGGTGACTAAGCTTCCACTATGAGGGATGCCTCAAGGGCTGAGTTTTCTCCTATTTTGTGTCCCAATGACTGACCCTCATGAATGATGGGTGTCTCTGTTAATGGCTCTTCTCAGTGACAGGTGCCTCATTGACTGTTCCTTGTCTGTGATGGGTGCACCAGAACAGTCCCTGTTTTGTGAATAGTGCCCAGTGACTTGGCCTTCTCCATCATAGATTCCCTGGTGACTTGCCTTCCTTTAT
>NW_007261421.1:1490-10968 GCF_000164805.1 Carlito syrichta
GGTCCTTCACTGTTATGCCTGCCCCAGTAACTTTCCCTCTTCAGTAATTGGTAATTAGGTGACTGGCTCTCCTCTGTATTGAGAGCTCCAGAGATTAGCCCTCTTATGTGATAAGTGCCTTGTGTCTGAACTTCCTCTGTGATGGATGGCCCAGTGGTCTGCCTTCCTCTGTGACTGGTGTCCAAGGCCAGGCACTCTTGCTATTGGATGCCTCTGTGACTGGTCCTCGACTGTGATGGGTGACCTGGTGACTGGACCAACTGTGATGGGTGCCCAGTGACTGGGCTTCATCTGGGATAGATGCCCCAGTGATTGAATCCCTGACTCTTCCTTTTCATAATTGATGTCCCGATTTATTGCCCTCCTCTGGGATGGGTGACTCAATGACCCTGCTCTTTAATTGGTGCCTCAGTGTCTGGCCCTCGTCTGTGATGGGTGACTCAGTGACTGGTCCACCTTCTAATGGCTGCTTAAGTGATGGATCACTTCTGGGAAGGTTGCCTCATACACTGACCCTCCTCATTTTTTTTTTTTGAGTTGGAGTCTCACTCTGTCACCCAGACTGGAATGCAGTGGCCACACCCGGTCACCGCAGCCTCGACCTGTTGTGCTCCGGCGATCCTTCCACCTAGCCTACCAAGTAGCCGGAATTACAGGCATGTGTTACCACGCCCAGATGATTTTTTTTTGATTTATTGTAGAGATGAGGTCTCGCTGCCCAGGCAGGTCATGAACCTCTGGACTCAGGCAATACACTCACCTCAGCCTCCCAAAGGCATGGGATTACAGGCTGAGCCACCGAGCCTGGCTCTGACCCTCCTCTTTAATGGATGTGTGAGTGACTGACTCTTTTTTGTGATGATGCCTCAATGCCTGGGACTCCTTTGTGATGGTGGCCCCAGTGACGAGACTTCTTCTATGATGGATGTCCCAGTGACTTGAAATTCACTGTGGTGCCTGCTCCAGTGACTGTCCCTCCTTAGTGACACGTGCCCCAGTAACTAGCCCTATTCTGTGATATGTACGCCAGTAACTGGACTTTTCCTGTGGTAGGTACCCCAGTGATTTGTCCTCAAACTATTGGGTGTCTGAGTAACAGGTCCTCCACTTTGCTGAATTCCTCTATGACTTGTCTTCTTCTGTGATGTGTCACAGACTTTCGCCCTCCTTTGTTCTGAGTGCTTTTGTGACTGGCCCCCCTCTGTCATTGATGCCCCAGTGATAGGCCTTCCTGTTTTTAGATACCCCAGTAACTGACTCTTCGCTGGGATTGATGTCTTTGTGACTGGTCCCTACCTCTGTGTTGGGTTCCTGAGTGACTGGACCTGCCCTGGGATATGTGTCTCAGTGGTTGTTCTCTGTGATGATGCCTCAATGACTGGTCCTCCTGTGTGATGAGGGCCTTAGTGAACAGCAATCTTTTATGATGGATGTTCTCATGACTAGCCTTCTGTGATGTGTGCTGGACCTCCTCTCCAATGGATTCCCCAAGACAGGCACTCCTATGTGATGGGTACCTCAGTGACTAGTCATCCTCTGTGATCAGTGCCCAAGTGTGATGACTGCCTCATTCACTGACCCTCCCCAGGATAGTGGCCTCTGTGATTGTCTTTCCTTTGTGATGGTGTCCCAGTGACTGGTCCTTTTGTTTGTTGGTTAGGGGACTCAGTGACTGGACCTCCTTTGTGATAAGTTCTCCCAGAGACGGGCCCTCCTCCTAATGGGTGCCCTAGTGGCTGGAACTTTTCTGGGATATGTGCCTAAATGATCCGCCCTCATCTGTGGCAGATATCTCAGTAAGTATCCCTTCTCTATGTTGAGTGACACATTGAATAGTTGTCTTCTGTTTATGTGCCACAGTGACTAGCCCTGCTCAGTAATACGTGCCACTTTGATGGGCCTTTGATGGATGCCCCAGTTTCTGCCCTTTTCTCTGACGGAGGCCCTAGTGACTGGCCTCATCACTTTTCTGTGATGAGTAACCCAGTGACTTCCCCTCTTCTAGAGGGGTGCCCTACTAACTGGCCCTCCTGTATAATGGGCGTACAGTGACTGACCCTTGTCTGTGATTATTATAGCAGTGACTGGTCCTCCTCTGTTAGTCATATCCCAGTGACTAGCTCACCTCTGTATGGGGGGGCAAGTGACTGATCAACTTCCAAAATGTGTGCCTCTGAACTCACTGTCTGTAATGTGTGCCTCAGTGAAGGTGCTTCCTCTGTCATCAGTGCCCATTTGACATGGACTCCTTTTTGATGGCTGCTCCTACGACAGGCCTGCTTCTTTAACCAGTGCCCAAGTGATTGGTGTGCTTCTAGTGGGTGCCTCAGTGACTAAGTCCCCTCTGTGATGGGTGTTTCTTAAACTGTACCTCCTCTGTAATTGCTACCCCAATGAAATCATCTCCTACATAATGGGTGCCCCAGTGACTAACCCTGATTCATTGTGGATTCCCCAGTAACTGGGTCTTCTCAGGGATTTATGCCTCTGTGACTGGTCCTCCTCTGTGATTGGTGCCCTAGTGACTGGCCTTCTTCTGTGATGGGTGCCCCAGTGACAGGCTCTTCTCTGTTATGGATGCCTAAGTGAATTTACCTCCTCCTCTGTGTTTAGTGAATCAAAGAGTGGCCCTCTTCTGTAATCAGTGCTCCAGTGATTGGATCTCCCCAGTAATTGGTGTGACTGGCCCTCATCTGTGATGAATACACTAGGAAATGGCCTCCTCTATGTTGGGTTCCCAGAAACTGGTTCTAGCAATTAGGATGGGTGTCCCAGTGACTGAGTATCTTAGTGACTAATCATCTGTGATGGATGCTTTTGTGATTGGCCTGTCTCTGTGATCTGTGTACCTGTGATTCATCCTCATTCGAATAGTTTCCCCAGTGACTGGACTTCTTCTGAAATGTCTGCCCCAGGGAGTAGTCTTCTGTGATGGATGCCCAGTTGACTGGCCATCCTCTATGAAGGGTAATATCGTGTTGGAACTTTTCCATAATGTGTGCCCCAGTAACTGGTCCTCTTCTCTAATGGATGGTTCAGTGATTGACCTTACTTTCAGATGGGTGCTCTGGTGACTTGTTGTCTTTCATAATGGGTACCCAAGTAATTGCCTCTCCTCTGTTATTTGTGGCTCAGTGACTAATCCTCCTCTGTGATGGCTGCCCCTGTAACTGGCTCTTCTCTATAATGGAAAACTCAGTGACTGACTCTTTTCTCTGATGGGTGATACATTGACTAGTTCTCCTTTTTAATGGCTGCCACAGTGACTAGCTCTCTACTGTGATGGATTCTCCAGTTATTGTGCCTTCATTGTAATGGGTAGCACAGTGACTAGCCCTGTTATGTGATCAGTGAAACTGTGATTGATCCTCTTTCTAATGTGGGGCCCAGTGACTGTGTTTCCTCTGAGATGTGTGCCCAGGTGATGAGGCCACCTCTGTGATAAGTTCCTCCTTGACAGGGCCTCTACCTAATGGCTGCTCTAGTGACTGAACATCCTCTCTGATGCTTCTCTGATTGGCCCTCCTCTGTGGTAGGTCCCACAGTAACTGTGCCTCCTCTGTGATGTGTGCCCAAGTGAATATTTCTCAGCTGCAATGAATACCATAGCAACTAACTGTACATTGTGCTGTATGATCCATTGACTGACTCTCCTCTGTGCTGGGTTTCCAGTGAATGACTTTACTCTGTGATGTTGCCCCACAGACTTTCCTCTGTGATGTTGTTCTTCCTTTGTGATCAGAGCCCCAGTGATAGATTTTCCATTTTGTTTGGTACCTCAGTTTCTGGTTCTCATTTGTGATGTTTGTTCCAGTGACTGGACATTATCTATTATTTTTGCTTCAGTGATGGGGCCTCCTCTGTGATTGATTCACCAGTGACTCACACACCACATAATGGTTGAAGGAATGACTAACCCTCCTCTATGAATGTTATCTCTGTGACTGGTCCTCTTCATAATTGGTGCTCCAGTGACTGACCCACTTCTGTGATAGGTGCCCAATGATTGGTCCTCCTCTGCCATGGGTGCCCCAGTGACAAGCCCTCCTTCATGGTAGATGCCCCATTGACTGCACCTCCTCCATAATATGTGTTCCAGTTACTGGACCTCCTCCATTATTTATGCTCCAGTGACTGGGTCACTTCTATAATTGGTTCCCCAGTGACTGACACTCCAAAAAGTGGTTCCTGCAGTAACAAGCCCTCCTCTGTGGAGGTTGTTTCACTGACTGGCCTTCTTCCCTAATGAGTTCGAGAGTGACTGGCCCTCCACTATTCTGGGTGCCACCTTAACTAATCTCATCTGGGTTGGGTATTCCAGTTATAATTCCTCCTCTGTGAGGAATGCCACCATGATTGGCCATCCTGTGTGATGGGTGACCCAGTGAATGTTCCCCATCTCCTATTGTTACTGAGTGATGGGTCTCTTTTGGGATGGGTGCCAGGGTGACTAGACCTCTTCTGCAATGGGCACAGTTGTGATCAGTCCCCCGCTGTGATGGATGTCCCCTTGTCAGGACCTCCTGTGTAATGAATGCCCCAGTGACTGTGTCTCCTCTGTGATGAATGTCAGTTATTGTGACTGCTTTCAGTGTCTCAGTGCCTGACCCTCCATCAGTTGGTTGACACAGTGACTGTTCCTCCTCGGTGATGGGGGCCTCCGTGACTGGCTCTCTTTTGTGATAGTCTTACGCTGTGATTTTTACCACTGTGATGTGTTCTATTTGGTGATGATTGTCTCAGAGACTGGTCCTTACCTATGATTGGTGGTTCAGTGACTCACCAACTCTGTGACGGGTGCCACAGTGACTGGTCCTGTATTTTACTTTTTATCCTAGTGAATGTATCATCTGTAATGACTGCCCCAGTGACTAGCTATCTCTGTGATCAGTTCAACAGTGACTGAGCCACATCTGTGTTGGCTACTCCAGGGACTGGCATTCTTCAGTGATGGGTACTTTTGTGAATGGCTCTCTTCTGTGTTAGAATCCTCAGAGTCTAGCCCTCCTCTGTGATGTGTGCCACACGCTGCATTTTCTGTGTTTTGGATGGTCCAGTGACTGGACATCCTCTGTGATTGGTGCCTTAGTGACAGGGCCTCCTCTTATTGAGTGACTGGCCCAGACAGCAATGGGTGCCCCAGTGACTGCACATCTTCTGTGATGGCTTCCTCAGTAACAAACCAAACTGTGTGATGCATGCCTAAGTGGCTAGACTTCTTCTGTGATGGGTGCCTCCGTAAGAGCCCATTTTTATGATAGGTGATCATTAAATAACTCTCCATTCTGATGGTACCCAGTAACTATGTGAGGGGTGCCTTAGTAATGGGACATTTTTGTGATGGTTTCCACAGTGATTCGCCCTCCTCTATGATGGTTGTCTCATGATTTTTTGGGAGTTAATGTCTCACTCTGTTGCCCAGGTTAGAGTGCAGTGGAACACTCATGACCAGCCCAGTGTTGACCTGCTGGGCTCCAATGATCCTTCCACCTCAGCTTTCCAAGTAAACAGAACTATAGGTATATGTTATGTCCCATGAGTTTAACTCCTCAGTCATGTATCTCCACTGTATTTCCTCCCTCTGTGTTCAGTGCTTCCATGACTGTTCCCCTTCTGTGATAGGAAAACTGCTGACTGACCCTTTTTCATGAGTACACTAGTGACTAGCCCTCTTCTCTCATGGGAGCACCAGTGACTCACTCTCCTCTGTGATACATGAGCCAGTGACTATCCCTCATTTGTAATGAGTGACTTAAAGAACAGTCCTCCTTTGGATGAATGGCTCAGTGACTGGTCCTATGTGATTGGTGCTCCAGTGACTGGACATCTTTCTAATTGTACCCCAATGACTGCTCTTCCCCTGGAGTGTCTCTGTTACTGAACTTCCTCTGTGATCAGTGTCCCAGTGACTGGCTGTCCTCCTAATAGTGTCCCCACTGACTGACTTTACTCATGATGGTGCCACGGTGAATATTCCAACTCTGTGATGGACGTCCCAGTGACTTGTTCTCCTCCTAATGGGTGATTTCATGACTTCCCTCTGTGATGGTTGATGGAGAAACTAGCCCTTATATTTAAAGAGGGCCTCAGTGAATGGGCTTCCTCTGAGATTAGCTGCCCAATTTTTTGATGCCCCAACTAATGGGTTCCCCATTGCAGAGCCTTCCAATTGAATGGTGACTCCTGTGTCTTACCGTTTTGTGTGATGGGCCTTCAGTTACTGGTCCTCCTCTATGCAGGGTGCTTCAGTCATTGATTCTGCACTGTGATGGTGCCCCAGTGACAGATCCTCTTCTGTAATAGCTGATCCAGTGACTAGACCTCCTCTGTGATGGGTACCCATGTTTCTGACTCTACTCTGTGAAGTATTTCCTAGTGTCTGACTCAACTCTGTGATGGTTCCCCCAGTAAGTAGCTTTTGACATTTTATATATGCCCAGTGGTGGAACCTCCTCTATAATTAATGTCCCCTGACTGGGGATTCTCTGTGATGTCAGTCACAGTGACCAGCTTTCCTCCATGATGTGTCCCCTTCTGAATATCCCTCTTATACCATGGGTTCTCCAACAAACAGCATGTGCCAATAACTGTCTTCTCTTAACAATTGGTGCTCCTGTGACCAGTCCTCCTTCTATTGGCTGCCTGAATGACTGGCTGTACACTCTGATTTGTTCCTTGTGTCTTAGTCTCTTCTTTGATGGTTTCCCAGGGGCTGGACCTGATCTATGGTAGGTTTCCTGGTGACTGGCCTCCCTCTGAGATGGGTGTCTCCATGACGGGACTTTCTTGTTATGGGTATCTCAGTTTCAGACCCTCTTTGCTGGGTGCCCCAAAATTGTCCTTCCTCTGTGATTGGTGGCCCAGTGATTGACACTCTTCCTAATAGTTGCCCTAATGACTGTCCCTTCTCTGGGTTGTGTACCTCAGTGCCTGGCCTACCTCTGTGTGGGTGCTTCAGTAAATGGGCATCCTCTGGGAACATCTAGGAACCCATCCTCCTCTGTGATGGTCCCCTCAATGACTGTCTCTACTCTGTGATTGTGTCCCAATTACTGGTCCTCTTCTGTGATTGGTGCCTCAGTGAATAGTCCTCCTCTATAATGAGTTCCATTTAATGGGTACCTCAGTAATTGGCCATTCTCTGTGATTGGTACTGCAGTGACTGGCCCACCTTTGTGATTAGTGCCACAGAGAGAAACTTTCCTCCATTTTGGATTCCCTAGTGAATAACCCTATTGTATCACGGGAGGTCATGTGAATGACTCTTGTCTATGCTGCCTGATCCAGTGACTGGCCTTCTGATGAAATGTGTGCCCCAGTTACTGACCTTCCTCTGTGATGGTTTCCCCCCTCTGTAAATGGTGTCTCAGTGATAGTCCCCTCTCTGTAATTGGTGGACCATTGACTTGCCCTCCACCTAATGGGTGCACCTGCGACTGGTCCTCCACAGGTACAGGAGCCTAAGTAGCTAGCCATTCTCTGGGATGGGTTCATCACTGATTGTACTTCCTCAGTGGTGTTTGGCAGAATGTCTGGTCTTCATATTTGATGTATGCCTCACTTACTGGGCCCCCAAAATGATCAGCGCCCCATTGACTGGACCTCCAACTAATGGGTTCCCATGTTTCTTGCCCTTCACTTAGATGGTGACTCAGTGTCTTCCCATTCTGTGGGATGGGTGCTTCAGTAACTGACACTCCTCTGTTATTTGTTCTTCAGTGACTGCACTCAGTGATGGTGCCCCAGTAACTGATCATCTTCTTTGATCATTAGTGCAGTGACTTGCCCTATTCTCTGTTAGGTGCTTCAGTTTCTTGCTCTTCTCTGTGATGTATGTCCCAGTGACTGGCTTGCATTTGTGATTGGTGCCCTAGTAAGTAGCATCCTTCTGAGGTGTTTGTCCCAGTGACTGGTCTGTCTCTATAATGGGTGGTTCATAACTGGCACTCTTTTGTGATGATTTTGGTAGTGACTGACCATTCTCTGGGATTGATGCCCCAGTGATGGTATCTTTTGTGATCAGCACCACAGTGACTGGCTTTCTTCCAAATAGGTCTCCTAGTGACTAGCCCTCTTCTCACTTAAGTCCTTCAGTGAATGGCTCCAATCTGTGTTGCAGGATCTAGTGACTGGCTCTTGTTAGTGATGGTGTGCCAATGACTGACTTCCCCATGAGATGGGTGCCCCCAATGAAGGAACTTCCATTTTTATGGATGCCACAGTGAGTAACCTTCCACTGTGATGTGTGTCTTAGTGACTAATGTCCCTGAATGAGGAGTTCCATTATCACTGGTCCTCCTCTGTGATGCTGTTCCAGTAAGTGGCCTCCTTTTTTGTGGAAGCTCCAGTGACTGTCCTCTGTTTTGCCTGCCCAGAGACTGGTTCTCCTATATAATGAATTTTCCATGACTCTCACTTCTATGTGATGTGTATCCCAGTGTCTGATCCTCTTGGATTGTTGCCCCAGTGATGATCTCTTTTGTGATCAGTTGCACAGTGACTGGCTTTCCTCCTAATAGGTTTCCTAGTGACTAGTCCTCTTCTATCATGGGAGCTCCAGTGACTGACTGTCCTCTGTGATGTCTGTCCTAGCGTTTGACCCTCCTCTGTGATGTGCGACCTAATGACTGGCTCACCTCTGGGTTGGATGCCTCAGGGACTGGGCCTTCTCTGTGATTGATGATCCAGTGATTTGCCCTCTTCCTAATTGGGGCTTCAGTGACTGGAACTCCACTGTTATAGGTGCCTAGTGACTAGTACTCCTCTGGGATGGATCCCTATTGACTGTACCTCCTCTGGATAGGAGATAAAGACTCAGGTGGTCATATTCAATGGGTGATTTTGAGAATGTGTCTCCCGTGATTTTCTTCCTGTGTTTGGATCTCCTCCTATATATTTCCCAGTGCAGGTCCTTCCTCTTGGAAGGGTGCCTCTGTGACTTACCATTTTGTGGAATGGATCTTCAGTGACTGGCTCTCTTCTGTGATTGGTGCCTCAGTCATTGACTCTACTCTGTGATGGTGCTCCAATGACTGGTCCTTTTTTGTGCTGGCTGACCCAGTGATCAGCCCTCCTCTGTGATGGTTGCCCAGTTTTTTATTCTTCTCTGTGATGTTTGTCCCAGTGACTGGGACGGGTGCCCAGTAAGTAGCACTATTCTTTGATGGGTGACCCAGTGACTGGTCCTCTTCTATAAAGGATGCCAAAAGATTGTCACTACTCTGTGATGAATACTCCTCTAGAGTGACTGTCCCTTCTTTGGATCTGTACTCTAGTGATGAGCCTTCCTCATAATGGGTGCCATACTCACTAGCCCTTCTATATTATGTGTTCTCCTGTGAATGGCTGTACATGTACTAGTGCCTGAGTCCAGCTCCAGCCAGATTCAGGGTACCCCAAAGGTGGAGACGGCATCAGCGATTGGGGGGAAGAAGAAAGAGAGAAAGAGAGAGAGAGAGAGAGAGAGAAAGAGACTGGA
>NW_007261421.1:11408-31777 GCF_000164805.1 Carlito syrichta
TTCTAAAACTATATTCTACAATTTACACCTTCAATAAATCCTAAGATCATGACCCAGAAATCTGTGACCAATACTAAGGCTCTAGATATGACACGAGTTTGAATTATAAGTTGTGTGAAAGCCAAAACTGCAGTTAGTGGAAAAATGGGAGCAATGAGCTTCTAAAGTTAGCTTGTGTTCATCCCGGTCTCAGAGTTTTATAATTTGAGCTCATAGGAGTTTAATCTGGTTAGTGCTAAGTAGAAAGGGGGAGGAAGTGGGGTCAATAACTCCCAAACACATCCTAGTGGTCTCAATGGCACTTCCTGATCACTAACGTTCAGTGGGCCCCTGTGGTCGGCTCCCAACATCTTCCCCTTTTTAATTTTTTTAGCATGAAACCATATTGCTCTTCTTTAGCACGCTGAAGATGATTGGGAGTAAACACAGCAACAAAAGAATCACTGCTCCACAAATTCCCACATTGATGAGGATAGATATTAATGATTTTTGATTCGCAAATGATGCCTGAATTTCTTGATGTAATTTGGTAAGGTCTATACTCAGGTCTGAATGGTTCCAAATCCCAAGTTACTTTGTCCCAAGTATGGACAGATTTAAACTCAGAGTGACATTGGAGAGCCAATTTCTTTTTTAAGGTCACAAGTTCTTGCCTTACTGCTAAAACTCCTTCCTCCAAAGCACTAGCCTTACTTTCCAACTTCTGGTCTATGATTTCCTAAATAGCTATGGCAATAGAAACGTTTTTAGACAGCCGATCGGCAAATGTATTTGTATGAACTTCCCTAGATAATGCTACTGCTCAAAAGTAGCTATTAAAACTAACTTCTAGCCGGGCTCAGTGGCTCAGCCTGTAATCCTGCACCTTTGGGAGGCTGAGGTGAGTGGATTGCCTGAGACTGCGGGTTCGAGACCCACCCGGGCAGCGAGACCTCATCTCTACAATAAATCAAAAAATCAGCCGGGCGTGGTAGCGCATGCCTATAATTCCGGCTACTCACAAGGCTGAGGCAGAAGGATCGCTGGAGCCCAGCAGGTCGAGATTGCGGTGGCCGGAAGCGGCCACTGCACTCCAGTCTGGGTGACAGAGTGAGACTCCAACTCAAAAACAAAAAAAAAAAAGCTGTAACTCCTAAAATTAAAAGTAGTCAAAAATCTTTTCTGTCTTCTAAAAGAGAATTAGCCTCATACAATATCTGTAAACCATATGCATCATACCAACAAGATGACAATTATACAAGAATCATCAAATAAGATGGCTGCTCAAGAATAACAAAACCTTCGTAAAACGCCTTAGTTAAGCAATTAGCTAAAAATACACCCAGTACAAGACACCTTATAAACATTGCTATGATACTCAACTTTAACAACTTAGTACTTATTTCATACTAAAAACACATAAGAGAACTGCAAGCATCCCTAATGTGGTACTTCTGAGTTTGTCCAATAGGCCTAGACAGGCTGACTGGTTGAAGGGCTGCAAGGGCTCTCCACAAATGAGGTTGAATGGCTTGTCTGGTACCCATTCATTGGAGTGCCTTCTAGTTCCAGCAAGCATAGAGCCATTAAAATCCCAGTCACTAATATATAGTCTTTCACCAGGTACAGTATAGTCCACCTTAGAGTTATAAGCACAGTCTCTCCATTTCAGGAAACCAGTATCTCGCTGGATGAGTGACCAGTCCTTTTCCATATAATTGATGGAGCAAGCAGGTACGCTGAGAGGTGGTGTCCATTAAACACAATTGAACAGTTAGAGTCACAGCTGTGATTGAGCAAAGACATAATAAGATACAGGCCAACACCCACTTCCTGCATCTCTGCAGTACAGATGGTGAAAGAGTTGCAGATCACCTTGTCCTGGGTTTGGCATCGGATACAGTCACACTTAAAGCAGTATTGGTCCCTCAGCTGCTTCCGGCACTCCTCACTGGTCATCAGCATATCCAGGTAGCAGATGGTGAGCTCTTCTCCCACCTTGATGTCTCGGACTGCATGCAGTAAGTTTGTCTTATATTTTTGGTTCTGCATTCTTTTCTCCTCCCAGTTATTAAAGACTTTAAAGACTGTGTCCAATAGTTATTTTTAAGGGGTTTGTGGGCCCTTTTCTAATTTTTGGAGTTTGCACCAGTGCCGACTGAGAGATAAAATATGTTCAAAAGAACTTGTCCTTCCAGTCTAGTCTGCTTATTAACACCTATTTTGTAGTTAGCTAACAGGATTTACTTATATGATTCCTTTACTTCCATCTGGGAAAGTTGAACTTGAGAGAAATTTATCATAAGAAGACAGCAAAGAAGAATTTTTAACATCCTTTTGTCTGAGCCACCCCCTTGAGAAGATGGGGGTGAGAAGTCTGGAGGTTGGGGTTAGGTGCCATGGCCTTTGGCACCCACTCCTTCTCCAAAGGTAAAAGAGAAAGACTAGAGGCTGGGGTCAGGTGCTGTGGCCTTTGGCATCTGCCCCTTCTCCGAAGGTAAAAGAGAAAGACTGAAAGTCACAGCTAGGCTCATGGCCATAGATGCCTGCCCTTCCTTCCCAGATAAAGGTGAAGGGACTCACAGAACAGACTACAAGAAACAAGAGTAGTAGGGAAGGCAGGAATTGGAGTTGTAGGAGGAATAGAAGAGGACAAAGGAAATGAAAACCCTTATTTTGTTTACATTTTTCTATGGTCTATTCCTTTGATTCAACAGGATTCATGCCACCCATCTCAGTCTTTGGGCTAGCCAATACCAGACTGGTCTTTCCTCTCTACAACCTGAACAGGTCCTTTTATGCCCTGTCTGTTCCTTCCAAGTCCCTTTAAGGGATCACATCCTATTTGTAGCGTTTGCACTGACACCTTGTCATCTGGACTATACAGAAGAATGCCCATTTGAGCAAGAATATTGCGTCCCCAAAGTGTAATGGGGATGGAAGGAATGATGTAAGGACAAATGGTTCCTGAAGTTTCGTTATCTGTACAATTGAAGATTTGAGAGCTTTTGGCTACAGCGGGCGCTCGACCAATATAAATGAGTCCTGATGGGGCTACTTGTGTTGGCCAGGAAGACGGCCAGTCTTTCCCAGCAATACAAGAAACATCAGCCCCTGTATCTAGCAGACCTTTAATTTTAACTCCCTGAATATATACATCTTTTAGAGGTCTGGAGTTAGTAATTTCCTTGGGTAAGTTTAGTTGACTGTCAACTGACTCATATATTCCTTTTCCTAACAACATATTGCTAGAAATATGAAACTGATTTGGATCCCTCTGCTGGTTAACAGCCCTCTGAATCCTTACCTGATCTTCAAATTCAGTTTTCCATAGTAAATAGGCTCCTCCTGACAAATAGCTTTTAGCAAGTTGTTGCCAATCTTGTGGTGTCATCCACCGAGTGGCAAATTGTTCCATAATAGTAATAGTATAAGAAGCCATAGGACCATACTGAGTACAAGCCTCTTTAAGTTCCTTAATTAATTTATATGGTAGCAGCTCCCAGTGAGGTGCCTCGTTTACTGTGACTTTTTCCATATAAATTACTGGGAAGCAAGAAGACATGGTAAAATCTTCCTCTTTCTCAGCCTTTTTTCTGGCTCCCTGCATACCTACATTAGTTGGAGACACATACCCATGTGTGAATTTCGGTGTTTTCACCTTATTTCCAGTAAAGAGTATGGGAGGAGGTACCTTGGCAACATTACCAGGATTTTTTCACTTATGATACCCAATCACTTCTTCCTCCAACTCCATTTTCTCCTCAGGAAAAAATTGATCATCTAAAGGAGGCACCGAGGCTATGGCCAGCAGGGGAGTGCCTTTATTTTTGGCCAGAATTTTGGAAGAATCGTACTGTGGGTTTAAAACGTCCTGGATAATATTCCATAAAGCTAGGATACAAAATGCAAGAGGCAAGCCAATCGGTTCCTCTATTGGACAATATGTGCAAAATACTAGTAGACATGTTCCTTTCTTTAGATTCACTCTGGCCCATGATTCTATCATGTCTCTTAAACTGCTCACCCTTCCTTGCTCTGCCTGTCTCTACAGATGGGTCCCTAGCACCCTGGGTGAGGTCCTATCCCTCCCGAAAAAGAAAAAGAAAGTTTACTTTGAGGCCCCACATCAGGCGCTACTTGCTGAAGACCAGCTCCAGTCGGGTTTAGGGTACCCCAAAGGTGGAGATGGTGTCGGCGATTGGGGGAAAGAAGAAAGAGAGAAAGAGAGAAAGAGAGAGAAAGAAAGAGACTGGACTCCAGTCTAGTGCAGAAGCCATGTGTGTTTTTGGGAATTACAACGGGTCTTTTATACACACAGTCAGATTTGGGAGGGGTGTCCCCCACCCACCAGAAACGTTAATCCAAGATTGTCTTTAAACCCTTTTCATATGGTAATCTTAAAATCCCATAACAAAAGATAACCTAATCCATGAATGACATATTCTATAAACCTTTTTCATCCTAAGCTGATTGATTTATGCTGTTAAACAATTCTATAGAAGCCTAAGTATTTACTTTACAGAATGTTTGGAATGTAGCCCAGTCCAAAGTTCACAGTGGGCTACCTGCAAGTAACCCAGCCGCATTCTTTCAACAAAATGGCTGCCTTCTAAAACTATATTCTACAATTTACATCTTCAATAAATCCTAAGATCATGACCCAGAAGCCTGTGACCAATACTAAGACTCTAGATGTGACACAAGTTTGAATTATAAGTTGTGTGAAAGCCAAAACTGCAGTTTGTGGAAGAATGGGAGCAATGAGCTTCTAAAGTTAGCTTGTGTTCGTCCCGGTCTCAGAGTTTTAATGTTTTGAGCTCACAGGAGCTTAATCTGGTTAGTGCTGAGTAGAAAGGGGGATGAAGTGGGGTCAATATTTCCCAAATGCATCCTAGTGGTCTCAGTGTCAACGGCCCGTCCTGATCCCTAACACTCAGTGGGCCTCCTTGGATGGCTCCCAACATACTAAGAACTGCCTCTCCTTCATTATGCATTCCCCAGTGACTGATCCACCTCCTGTCCCTGGTCCTGCATTGTGATGTGTTCCCCAGTGATTATTTCTCCTCTGTGATGGGTTCCTAGGGACTTGACTTGATCTGTGATGGGTGTCCCAGTTACTGGTCCTCCTCTGTGATTGCTATCCCTGTGATTTCCCCTCATCCTAATGGGTGTCATAGTGACTGGCACCCCTCTAAGATTGGTAACTCAATGACAGGCCCTTGTATTTGATGGGTGCCTCAGTTTCTGGTCTTCCTCTTTGCTGGCTGCCTCAATGTCAAGACTTCCTCTGTGATTACTACCCCATTGATTTGCCTTCCTGTGACTGGCTCTCATATGATATTGCTTCATCTCTTCCTGGATACCTCTGTGATGGATGTTCCAGTGTCTAGACCTCCCCTGAGATGGGTACCTCAGTTACTGGTCCTCCTCAGTGATAGGTGCCTGAATGGCTTGCTCTTCTCTGTGATGGTGTCCCAATGACTGGTCCTTTTCTGTGATAGATTCCTCAGTAACTGACACCTCTGTGCTGTTGCACCAGTGACAAGTCATCTTTTGTGATGGTTGCCCCAGTGACTGACCCACCTCTATAATGGATTCAACATGACAGGATCTCACAGTTGAAGGATGCCTCAGTGACCAGCCATCCTCTGTGATTTTGCCACATTGACTCTTTTTTGTGATCAGTTCCCAGTGAGTGACTTTCCCCCAGAATTATTATCATAGTGCTTAACACTCTTCTTTCCTGGGAACTCAAGTGACTGACTCTGCTTCTTGATGTATGACCCAGTGACTGGCCCCCTCTAAGATGGGTGCCCTAGTAACTAGCCCTCTACTGTGATGAATGACTCAGTGACTAACCCTTCCATGTAATTTATGCCTCAGTGACTTGCCCACCTCTTAATGAGTGCCCCAGTGAATGGCAATGCACTGAATTGGGTGGCTACATGACTGACTGTCTTCTGGAACTAGTGCTTCAGTAACTGCCTCATCCGTGTGGTTTGCCAGAGTCACTGGACATCATATTTAGTTGAACCTCAAGACTAGGTTCTCTATGTAAACTGTGCCCCAGTAAATTGACCTCCTTATAATTGCTTTCCAACTTCCTTTGATTTGTGATTAAGTTACTCCCTTTCTGTGTGATAAGTGCCTCAGTGACTGCTGTTACAGGTGCATCAGTGATTGGCTGCCTTCAGTGACGGTGCCCCAGTAACTGGTCATCATCTATGATGGTTGGGCCAGTGACTAGTCATCCTCAGCAATAGGTGCCTCAATTTCTGGATCTTCTCCTTGAAACTTGTCTCAGTGATTGACTTACCTCTGCGATTGGAACCCCAGTAAGTAATGTCCTTCTGTGATAGTTGCCCCAGTGACTGGCTATTCACTATAATGTGTGTTCCATAATTGATACTCCTTTGTGTGTATTCTCCAGTGACTGGCCTCCTTTATGTTTGGTGCCTCAATAATTAACCCTTCTTGATAATGGTTGCCATGAAGTCTAGCACTCTTCTACCGTATGCTTTCCAGTGAATGACTTTCCTCTGTAATGCAAGTCCCAGTAACTGACCCACGTTTTTTATGGGTGCCCCAGTGGCTTGCTTTCCTATGAGTTCCCTGCCACAGTGAATAAACTTCCTCTGTTAATGATGCCACAGTGAATAGTCTTTCACCATGATGTGTGTCCCAGTGACTAGTGCTCCTCTGTGAGGGGTGCCTTTGTTACTTGCTCTCCTTTGTGATGAGTGTCCACTCTGTTATTGGCACCTCCTCTGTTAAGGGCACTCAAATGACTGTACCTCCCATGTGATTTGTTCTCAATGACTGGCTATCCTCTGTGGTGATGGCTCAATGGCTGGCATTCTACTATGATGGATACCTCATTGACTTTCCCTTCACTATGTTTGGTTCATCATTGATTGTCCTACATTATGATGAGTTTCCAGTGACTGGCTTTTCTCTGTAATCAGAGTACCGGTGACTTGTCCTCATGTGTGATAAATATGCCAGTGATGACCTTATATGCTCCATGATTTGCCTTCCCTGTAACAGGTGCTGCCATGATAAGTCCTACTCTACTCTGTGATGGTTGCCTTATTGACTAACCCTACTCTGTTATAAGTGGTTTAGTGACTTGGTCTCTGTGAGTAGTGCCCAATTGACTAGCCTTTCTATATGATATATAACCAGTCACTCATCATCTTCCATAATGGGGGTCCCAGTATTGGGAACCCATTTGGAAGAAGGGAATTCACTGGGGCACCAATCAGAGAGGAGACTGTCACTGAGGCACTCATTACAGAGGGAGGCCAGTCACTAGGGCAACCATCACAGAGGAGGGGCAGTCATGGCAGTATACATTGCAGTGGAGAGCCAGTCACTTGAGCACTCATGATAGAAGAGGGTTATTCACTAGCAAAAAATCAAAATCAGCCACCACATACATGTGTTACTGTTAAAGATATGCTGACAGGTACTGGGCAGTATGTTACATACAACGCTCAAGTAGATTTCCCTAGAGAAATGTACACTCAAATAAGCTACTGTGCTTCTATGGCTTGGAGAAACTTGCCTGCTGATTTCACTTTCTTTGTCTGAGATAAAGCAAGAGGCAAATAAAAACTATGAGGATTTCATCTCCAGACTAACCACTGCTGTCAAACGGGTAATTATTAGCGAAGAGGCAGCAGAAATTTTAGTTAAACAATTGGCTGTTGAAAACTCTAATAACACTTGTTAGGTTTTAATAAGACTGATAAAAAAAGACCAGCAATATAATTAATTATATCAGACAATGCTGACGATAAGTGATGATTAAAAACCCTTCCTTTCTGCCACACTTGCTGTTCCTCTTTCTAAGGTTTTCTATTAAAGGTTGAGAATACTGAAATAAAACCTAGATTTAGTCACACTTTTCTTTTTCTTATAGGAATGCAGAGAGCTCAAGCAATAATAAACAAAAGTATATAAGTATTATATAAGTGATATAAGTAATATAAGTAATATAAACAATATATATAAGCAATATGATCAATATATAAGCAATATAAGCAAAAGTATATAAGTAATGTGTAAGTAATATAAGTAATATAAATAATACAAGTATAAGCAATATATAAGCAATATAAGCTATATATACAAACAATATATAAGTAATATAAATAATATAAGTAATAGTAAGTAATATAAGTAAAAGTATATAATTAATAAGCAAAAGAATATCTCATTGCAGTCTTGCTTTAACTGTGGTCAAGTCAAACACATTAACAGAGATTGTTCGACTAAACAAGGAATGGCTAGCTTACATGGCACACCATCGCCATTTACTGGGTCTACTCGACCAAAAACCTTGTGTCCCAAATGCCAAAAAGGTTTTCATTAAGCTAGAGAATGCCTATCTAAATTTCATAAAAACAATACTCCTTTAAATCAACAGCAAGCCACCCCGGCTCAGGGAAATTTCCATAGGGGCCAGTCCCAGCCCCACCTGACAAGAGGAATGCAGCTTCCACCATGAACCCATTCATTCCTTCTGCTCCATCACAGAACTCATCCAAGCCACCCCTGGGAGTACAGGACTGGACTTGTGTTCCTCCACCGCTACAATATTAACTCCGGACAATCCGGTAACCCCAATTCCTATGGGAGTAAAGGGCCCTCTCCCTTTAGAAATAGTGGGTGTAATATTAGGCAGAAGTTCCTTGCCTTTACAAGGAATTTCCATTATTCCTGGAGTGGTGGATTCGGATTACACAGGAGAAATCCAGGTGCTTTTCACTACCCCTACAAAAATTGTGCAGTTTAACAAAGGTCAGAAAATAGCCCAGTTGCTGCTCCTGCCTTATCATAAAGCAGGTCAAACATTAACTGACCTGCCTAGAGGTGACTCTAAATTTGGTTCTAGCGATGTTGCATTTTGGGTTCAGGAGGTTACTAACTCTAGACTTCTAAAAGACTTATATATACAAGGAGTTAAGATTAAAGGCTTGTTGGACACTGGAGCCAATGTTTCCTGTATTGCTGGAAAAATTCGCTAGCTTCCTGGTCTACTCAAGTAGCTCCTTCGGAACTCTCAGGCAATGGTCAAGCACCCTTAGTGCCAAAAGCTCTAAAATTTTAAATTGGACAGACAATAAGACTTCAGGAACCTTTTGCCCATACGTTATTCCATCTACCCCTTTTACATTATGGGGAAGAGATATTCTTGCTCAAATGAGCATGCATTTATATAGCCTTAAGGATAAAGCTTCAGCACAAATGCTACAAATGGGCTATAATCCCTTTAAGGTACTTGGCAAAAATGGTCAAGGAATGCAGGAACCTGTCCAAGTTAATGAAAAGACAAATGAAGCTGGTACTGAATCCATTGTTCCCAAGACCCCATTACCTGGAAAGTCGACAAACTGTTTTGGGTGAAACAATGGCCCATGCCCTTGGAAAAGCTTAAAGCAGCCACAGAACTAGCTTAACAATTAAAGGCTGATTATATAAAGCCTTCTACTAGCCTCCCTGAATGGCAACCACTAACCCCTGAAAACACTCCTATTTTTGTAATTAAAAAGAAAATCTGGTATATGGAGACTTTTACAGGATTTAAGAGCTATTAACGCTACAATGGAGGCCATGAGAGCATTACATCCTGAATTACTATCCCCAGCCGCTATACCTGTTGACTTTAATATTATAAATATTGTTTTACAGGATTATTTCTTTACTATACCTTTAAGCCCAGAGGATTGTAAACAATTTACATTCAATTTACTCTCTGAGAATTTAAAATAGCCATTTTAAAGATTTCAATAGAAAGTCCTGCCACAAGGTATAAAAAAGCAGCCCACCTTGTGCCAAAAGTATGTGGAATGCAGCCTTACAAGGTATTAGAAGCCAATATCCTGATCTCTATTTAATCCATTATATAGATGACACTTTGATGGCTCACAAGAATCGTGCCCTTTTACTTGAAATTCTTAATGAAACTGTGACTGCTCTCAATGATTGCGGTTTGAAAATTTCTCCTGAAAAAATTCAAACCAATCCTCCTTTCACATATCTTGGCCATGTGTTAAACACACAAACAGTGAGTCATCAACATTTGCAATTATGAAAAGATCACTTGGTAACATTAAGTGAGTTCCAAAAACTGTTGGGAGATATTAATTGGATTAGACCTTACTTACATATTACCACATCAGATTTAAAACCTTCATTCAATATCCTGCAGGGGGACTCTTCTCCCAATTCTAAGAGAATTTTAACATCGGAGGCCAAGGAAGCCTTGTCCCTTCTTAAAAAGGCTATTGAGTCTCAAAAGGTTAAAAGAGTAAATTACCGCCTGCCTTGGGACTTAATTATTCTGGCCACTCTCCATACTCCCACAGAATGTCTGTGGAATAAAACCAATAAAACAACTCCATCTGCCGGTAAGCTCTAAAAAAAAAATAGACTTCCTATCCCTATTTAGTAGCCTTACTTATAACCAAAGGGATGCATAGAAGTGTTAAATTATTTGGACATGATGTATACAATATAATTGTTCCTTATAATAAGTTTCAATTTCAAGCTTACTTTAATTGGCAGGTAGCCCTAACTAACTATAGGGAACAAGTTTTGTTTCATTTACTCAAAAGTCCACTGTTACAATTTATAAAACAAAATTTGCCCCCGAGGACTAAAACCATGTACTATGTACTATGGCAAATGGATGTAACTGTGGCAAATGGACTATGGCAAATGGATGTAACTCACTTTCCCAGCTTTGGAAAATTGTCTTATTTGCATGTTGGTGTGGATACATTTTCTCATGTTATTTTAGCTTCAACAAGAACTGGAGAAGCCTACAAGGACGTGGTGCAACATTTATTCCTTTGTTTCTCACAGCTAGGCATACCAAAGCAACTGAAAAGTGATAACGGTCCTGCATATACATCTAAATCTTTCCAACAGTTTTGTTCTCAATTTAATATTTTTAATTTCACAGGAATTCCTTACAATCCACAAGGTCAAGCCATAGTTTAAAAAGCCCACCAAATGTTAAAAACTCAAATAAATAAATTAATAGAGGGGGAATTTAAGTTTAGCTCTCCTCACCATATTTTAAATCATGCTTTTCTTTATTGTAAATCATTTAAATTTACACTCTTTGGGCAACTCAGCTATGACTAGACACTGGAACCCAGAAGGAAATGTTAAACCTATGGTAAAATGGAAGGATATCCTTACAGGCCAAGGGAGAGAGCCTGTCATATTGCTAACCAGTGGGAAGGATATGCTTGCATATATCCACAGAATGAATCTACTCCTATTTGGATTCCTGATCGATTTATCTAACATGCCTGCACTGACCCACTGACCAAAACAAGTGGCAAGTATATTACCGATTTAGAGGAACACTAGACGTGACAACATGCCTTTTCACCAGGAGGAGGAATCTTCCTCATTGCTTCAGGAACGCCCACTACTTGCTGAGCCACAACTCAGTATGATTCACCCAAGGAGGGACCAACTTTGAGCCACCAGATGAGAAATCTTTCACTACAGGATGAGAATATTCCTTGTCCTCGGCTGTCCCGTACAAGATGACAAGCTACCAGATGTAATATCTTCAGTGCTCACCGTTCATGACTACCAGCGTGGGAACAAATGGAATCTTTGGTTGAAGAAGCAGGAGAAATGATAACCTCCCCCATCTTATCACAAGAACTTTGCCCCCATCTAACATACCCATCTGCTCTCTTAACAATACTGAGAAGGACTGGTCACTCATCCAATGAGACACTGGGTATCCAAAATGGAGAGAGTGCATTTAAGAATCTAAAGTGGATTACTCCATATATGGTGAAAGACTATCTATTAGTGACTGGGGTCTTAATTTACAACCCTACTCTACTACTTCCACTCCATTCCCTCCTAGGCAGTATATTAATGGATGAGCATCCCCAATATTAGCAACTACTATTGGAAATAAACAAATAGTTCAACCTTACTTATGGAGGGCCCTCGCTGCCCTGAAACCAGTTGTTTTAACCCAACCACTTGGGGGAGTTCATACCTACAAAATAAGAGCCTGCTTACAATCCCCTTATGTTTTTCTTGTATAGAAGGAATATAAAACTGTTACAATTGACTATCACAATAATGTTTATAAGGTGTCTTGTGCAGAATTTCTTTTAACTAATTGTTTAACTGATGCCTTTTACAAGGGATTTGTAATCTTAAAACAACCTCCCTATTTAATGGTTCCAGTACAACTGTCATCTCGCTGGTATGATAAGTATGGTTAACAAACGTTGTATGAAGTCAATTCTCTTCTGAAGAAAAGACAAAAAAGGTTTTTTTCCACTGTAGTCTTGGGAATTACAACCCTAATAACTGTTGCTGCTTTGGTAGCAGTCTCAGTTGTGGCTTTAGCTCAGGGGGTCCACACAGCTACCTTCACTGACCAGTTATCTAAGAATGTTTCTATAGCCTTAGTTACACAAGAGATTATTGATCACAAGCTAGAGAGCAAAGTTAATGCTTTGGAAGAAGTGGTTCTATCTATAGGACAAGAACTTGTGACTTTAAAAATTAGGTTGACTCTTCAATGTAACTCTGAGTTTAAATGTATTTGCCTCACTCCTTTAGAGGTAAATACATCTGTCCATACATGGCACAAAATTAAAAATCTTATTCTTGGAATTTGGAATAATTCGGACTTAAGCATGGACCTTACTAAATTGCATCAGAAAATTCAAGACATGACGGTTGTTGAAAAGCAATCCCAGTCCACTGAATTGGCCAATTCTACATTTAACAATTTTTCTTCATTCATTGATCAAAAATTGTTAATGTCTATATTCATTAATGCAGGAATTTGTGGAGCAGTGATACTTTTATTGCTGTCTACTTCCAGTCATTTTCAGAGAGTTAAAAAAGAGTATATCTCAGCTCAATACAGAATTTCATGGTTTTCTGCTAAAAAAAAATAAAAAGGGGAGATGTTGGGAGCTGGCCATGGAGGCCCACTGAGCATTAGGGATCAGGAAGGGCCATTGACCCTGAGACCACTAGGATGTGTTCGGGAGCTGTTGACCCATTCCCTCCCTCTTTTTTCCATTTGGCACAAACTACCAAGAAAAGTTCCAGCTGGCTTTAACAGAAAACTCTGAGACCAGAACATACACAGCTAACCTAGGAGTCTATTGTTCCCATTACCCTCAGCTTATGGTCTTTTGCTTTATCACAATTTAAGTTTGACTTTGAGTCACATTGAGGAGACTTAGCACAGGTCACAGGTTCTCTTGATGTGACCTTTAGAAATTTATAGATATAGGTTTTAGAAAATAGTTTATATAGATTAAGAAAATTTAAGTAACCCTTTTGTCATAGAAGCATGGTTAGTTCAGTTTTATTTAGGGGGGCCAGTGAAGTTTGAATTGAGCCAGCTGGTGCTAGGATAGTGTAACCATAGCAACAGTTGTTTTAATAAAAACTAGTTTGAATTAGTACATAATAGTGGAAGTTAATAATTCACTATGGTGATTTGGGGTTTAGACATTGAGGGATGTTAATTCAAGATGATGTAGTTGTAATACAATTAAGGGCACATAAGAAACTAGTTTGGGGGGCATTAAGCTAGCGTAAGATACAAAGACAGTTTGTGGTTGTTCTTCCTCATGTTCTTCCTCATGTCCTTCCTTATGTATTAAAGAACATTTGCTTGAGAGTGGGGTGTGTCCTTAGCACACCTGGACTTGTTCATGTGAAAGGCACATGTTACCTTTGTTTCCTGTGATGATGACTTTGCAGAGTTTGGGGATAAAAGCCCTGAGATCACACCCATTAAATGGCTCTGGTCACCTGAGCAGGAGTCCAGTCTCTTTCTTTCTCCCCTCTTCTCTTTCTTTCTCATTATTTCTCCAAAAGAATCGCCAATGCTACCACACCTACCATGGGACCCTCTAAATCTCTCTGCAGGGGCTCGCCCCCTACAATCATCATATATACTGAGTAGCACTCCTTTGCTATGGGTCTTAGATTGACTGGGTCTCTTACACATTGGATGATCCATTCAATATGAATCCTCTATGATTAGTGTCCCACTGACTGACCCTGATAAGGAGGTATGGGTGTCAAAGTAACTGATCTTCCTCTGTAATGGGTGTCTCAGTCATTGGACCTGCATCATAATGGGTCTTCCACTGAGTGAAACTCCTTCATGATTGGTGTCCCAGTGACTGGTCCTCCTCCAAATTGGTGTCCCCAGGAATAAGCCTTCTCTTTGATAAATGTACAATTGCCTAAGCTTCATCTATAATGTGTTCCTATGTGACTAGCCCTTCTCAGTATGGGGTACTCCCATAAATGTCCTATCTCTGGGATGGGAGCTCAAGTGACAGCCAATCCTCTACTATAAGTGCTCCAGTGACTGACCCACTTCTGTTTTGTGCATTCAATGGCTGGCCCTTTGCTGTAATGGGTATCTTAATAACTGGCCCTATTCTGTGATTGCTGTCCCATGAACTGACCTGCCTCTGTGATGACTTCCTTAGTGACAGTGTTTTATGCCTCAATGAATAATACTCTTCTGTGATAGAAGCCCGAGTGACTGGCTTTCTTCTGTAATTGGTGCATCAGTGACTGGTCCCTATCTGGGATTGGTACCTCTGTAAATGGCCTTCTGTGTGATGGGTGCCCCAGTGAGAGGAACTCCAATATGATGGGTGCCAAAGTTACTTTACTTCCTTTCTGATAGGTGCCCCAGGGACTAAGCCTCCTCTGTGATGAGTACCCTATTTAATGGGACCCTCTATAATGGGTGCTCTGTGACTGACCCGCTGATGCAATGGGTACCCTTTGCCTTGTTTTTCTGTTTTATAGGTGCCCCTGTGACTGCCCCTCCTTTGTAATGGGTGCCCAGTGACATGGTTTCCTCTGTCTGTGATGCCCCAGTGTCTGGCCCTCTTCTGTGACGGTTGTCTCAGTGATTGGTTCTCTTCTGTGATGGGTGGCCAATGGCTACAACTTTGTTATGATGACTGTTCCAGTTCCAGTGGCTGGCCCTGTTCTGTGATGTTTGCCCCAGTGATAGTCTTCCTGTATGATTGTTGTCCCGATGGTTGGTACTCCTCCATAAACTGTTCCCCTGTGACTAACCCTCCTCTGTTATGTATACCACAGTGGGAGCCACTCCTCTGTGATGGGTCCCACAATGACAAGCCCTCTTCTGTGATTCATGTCCCAGTGACTTTCCTCCTCTCTTATGCATGAATATTTGATTGGCCCTTCTCTGTGATGGTTGCCCCAGTGAATGGCCCTGCTCTGAGAAAAATGACCTAGTAACCGATCCTCCTTTGTAATATGGTCCTCTGTGACTAGTTTCCTTCTATACTCATATCCTCAGTGACTGGGTCTCCTACATGATAGATTACCCAGTGATTAGCCTTACTTTATTTTGGGAACCCCTGTGATTGAACCTAATTGATGATTAATTCCCCATTGATTTGCCCTCCTAAAAAATGTGCACTAGTGACTACCCATCGTCAGTAACGGATGTCCTTGCAACTGGGACTCCTCCATAATTGTTGCTCCAGTGACAAGCCCTCCTTTGTGATGGGTTTCCCAGTGTCTGGTCATCCTTTGTGATGGTGACCCATTGACAGTTTCTCTTCTGTGATGGCTGTCTCAGTGACTGGCCCTCCTCTGTAAAGTGTGTCACAGTTACTAGTTCTATTGTAAGTGGCCCAGTGAATGGACCTCCTGCTAATGGGTGACTCAGTGATTGACCTCCCTCTGTGTTGATGCCTTAGAGACTGGTTCTCCTCTGTGATGTATGTCTTAGTGACAGGTATTCCCTTGAAATGAGTGTCCCAATGACTGGCTTTCCTCTGTGATGGGTTCATCAGTGCCTGGGTCTTCTTCATAATGTTTGTCCTAGTGTTTGGTTCTACATTTCTTGTAATTGGCCTTTCACTACACTAGGTGTCCCAGTGACTGCTATTTCTCTGTGATGGGTGCCACAGTGGCCATCCTATGTGATGGATTCCCGAGCGACTTTCCTTCATCCCTGATGAATTCTGTAGTGGCTAGTCCTCCTCTGTGATGGTGCCACAATGTCTGGCCCTCCTCTGTGATAGATTCTCCAGATACTGGCACTCTTCTTTAATGGATGTTGTAGTGACTAGTCCTATTCTGTGATGGGTTCCCCAGTTACTGGTTGTCCTCTGTCATGGGTGTCACAGTGACTTGCCATGCTCTGTGATGTGTGAATCAATTCTTAGCCCTTCTTTCTGATAATTACCCAAGTTACTGGCCCTCATCCAAAATTGTTGCCCTAGTGCCTAAGCAGAACATGTGATTGTTGAACAAGTAACTGGAACCCCTGCATAGTGGTATCCCAAGAGACTAGCCCTCCTCTGTGAAGGTTTTCACAGTGACTGGCACTTCACCCTAACAAGTCCCCAAGTTACTAGTCTTACTCTGTGATTGGTGACCCAGTGACTGACTCTCATCCATTATGGGTGCCCAAGTGACTTATCCTCCTCTGTGATTGTTACCCCCTTTTCTTCCTTTTTTTTTGAATTGGAGTCTCACTCTGTCACCCTGACTGGAGTGCAGTGGCTGCTCCCAGCCACTGCAGCCTTGACCTGCTGGGCTCTGGTGATCCTTCCGCCTCAGCCTTCCAAGTAGCTGGAATTACAGGCATGCACTACCACGCCTGGGTGATTTTTTGATTTATTATGGAGATGAGATCTCGTTGCCCAGGCAGGTCTCGAAACTGCGGGCTCAAGCAATCCACTCACCTCAGCCTCCCAAAGGCACGGGATTACAGGCTGAGCCACCGAGCCCGGCTGTTACCCCCTTTTCTAATCCTCCTCCATAGTGGTTGCCCCAGTGACTTTCCCAATCTGTGACTAGTGGATTAAATCGTTTGACTAATCTTCTTCTGTGATGGTTGTCACAGTGACTGGGCACCCTTCATAATGAGTGCACCAGTGACTAGTCCTCTTTTGTGATGGGTATCCCAGTGACAGGTCCTCCTCCATAATTGTGGATACAGTGACTTGACCTTCCCCTGTGTTTGGTGACCACGATATGTCATCATACATGTCTGCACCAGTGGATAGCCCTACCATGTGATGGGTGCCACAGTGACTGGACTTCCTACAGAAGTGGTGCCCCAGTGACTATACCTTCTATGTGACTGCTGCCACAGTGACTGAACATCCACTGTGATGGAAGCTGCAATGAATAACCCTCTTCTCTGATGGGTGTACTAACATTTGACTCTCTAAAATGGGTGCCTCAGTGCCATATTCTGTGTGGGTGCTCCAGTTTCTGAGTCTCCTCCATGTTGGGGGTCCCATGTAACTGGCCCTTTTCTGTGATAGTTATCCAGTGACAGAAGTTTCTCCACGATAGGTGATTTATTGACTGAGATTGCTGCCACAGTGCATGACCCCTATTCAAATTGGGTGCCTCAGTAACTAGCCTTCCTCTGTGATGGGTATTATAGAAACTATACTCCTACACAATTTGTGTCCTAGTGACTAGCTCTACTCTTTGTGGGTTTTCTTGTGACTTCCTGTCCACTTTTATATACTTCAGTGACTGGGACTCCTCTATAATGGGTGTTCCATTGACTGACCCTCTTCAATAATGCCTGCCCTGGGACTTTTCTTCTCCTGTCATCAGTGCAAAAATGACAGGTCTTCTTCTGTGTAGGTGTCCCAGTGATTAGCCCTCCTCTGTGATGGTGGCCCCATGACTGATTCGCCACTGTGATGTGGACATCAGTGACTGGTCTGCCTGTTATGGGTGCCTCAGTGACAGGCTGTCATCTGCAATTGGTACACAAGTGAGTCAACTCTTTTGTTCTGAGTAATCCAGAGCCTAGACCTCCACTATGATGGCTGCCCCAGTTACTGGTCATCTATTGTGGGTGTCACATTGACTAACCCTCTTCTGTGTTGGGTGTACCAGTGACTAGTCCTCCTCTGCAAGAAGTGACATATTGAGTGGCCCTGTGATTGATGCCTATATTATGGGAGCCCCGGTAACTGGCCCTCTTCTTTGATGTCTCTCACAGTGACTGGTCCTCTCTGTTAGATTCTCCATGACTACACCTCCTCTCCCTCAGTTACCAGTCCTCCTTTGTATTGGATATTCCCTTGTGAATCTCTCCTTTGGGATGTGTGCCCCAGTGAGTGGCTCTTGTTGATAATGGTTGTCCCAGTAACTGACCCTACTCCATGATTTGTACATGAGTGACTAACCCTCTTTATGATGCATGCCTTTGTGACTGACCCTCCTCTATGATTGGTGCCACAGTGACAGATCCTGCTCTGAGCTGGGTGCTATAGTAACTGGTCCTCTTCTATGATGGTTGATCCAGGGACAATCTCTCCTATGTTCTTGCTTTTGCGTAGTCTACCTTACCTCTTTGATTTGTGACCAGTGTCTGGTCCTGCTACAAAAAGGGTTTTACAGTGACTCTCCCTATACTATGGTAGGCATCCAAGTGAATAAACTTCCTCTGTATTTGCTACCCCAGTGACTTGGCCCACTCCATGTTACAGCCTCACTGACTGGTCCTCCTCCAGTATGGATGTCTCAGTGACTGTGAAACCTCTGTGATTGCTCCCCATTGACAAACTTTCCTCCATCATGGTTTCCTCAGTGACTAGCTCTGCATTTTAATGAGTGCCCCAATTACTGAGCCTTCTCAGTAATGGGTGTCCCACTGACAAGCCCTCCTTCCTGATAGGTATCTCAGTGTCTGGTCCTCCTCCACTATGTTCCCAGTGATAGGGTTTACCCTACAATTGATGGCCCAGTGACAATACCCCATTCATATTTTTCACTTAGTGTTTGACGACCTTCCATTATGGGTGCTCCAGTGATTGTGTTCCTCTGTGTCTGGTGCCATGTGACTGACAGTCCTCCAGAATTGTTCCCCCAGTAACTAGACCTCCTCTGTTATTGTTATCTCACTTAATGAGCATCCTCAGTAATGGATGCCCCCAAAGTATGGTCCTCCTTGGGGATGGGTGTGCCAGTGACTGATCCTGCTCCATAATGTGTGCCTCAGTGACTTGGCTTCCCCTGTGATGATGTTTCAATGTCTGGCCTTTATATATGAATGGTGACTAGGCATCCTTTGTCATGGATGTGACAGTGACTGGGTCTCTTCTGTGATGGGTGCCGCCATGATTGCGCCTCCTCTAAGGTTGATACCCCATTGACTGGACATACTTTGTGATGGGTGCTGCAGTGATTAGCTATCTTCTATGATTTATATTCTAGTTACTTGTCCCACTCCAAAATTGGTGCCCCTTTGACTTACTTGCTTTCTGATAGATACCCCAGAGGCCAGTCTTCTTCTATGATAGGGTCCTCAGTGGCAGGCTCTCTCCTCTAATGGGTATCCCTGTAACAATCTCTCCTCTGTGATTAGATCCCCAATGGCTGATTCCCTCCTTTAGGGTGTCCAAGTGACTGACCCTCCTCTAGGGTAGGTACCTCAATGATTGAACCTCGTCTGTGATGTGTGCCTCAGTGTTTGTCCTTTGTTTTGGATGCCCCTGTGATGGCATTCCTCTTGTTGGGTGTTACAGTGACTTACTCTCCTCTGTGATGGTTGTCCTAGTTCCAGAATCTCATCTCTAATGGGTGCCTAATTGAGCCAACTTCTTCATTGATGGGTTGCCCAGTGACTGTCCCTTCTCATTAATAAGCGTTCCAATTAGTGGCACTCTTCTCGATGGGTGCCCCAATGAGTAGCCCTTCTAGGTGATAAGTTCCCCAGTGAGTGACTCTTATCTATTATTGATGCCATGCTACTAGTTCTCTGAGATAGATGTCCCAGTATCTGTTCACCATGAGGAAGATCACCATCATCCTGGATGTCATGAGGTAGCTCTTGCAGCCTCAAAACACATGATTATGTCACAGGCTGAGACCGCCAGAAGAACAACTGCAAAGTTATCATTTTCAACCTCATCCAGGAAGAGATGAACCCTCACCCAGGACCACAAGAGACTGCAGAGGATCCAGAAGTGGAAGTTTACCAATTTCATCTTCTAAGTTCCAGCCAATATCCAGCCCTGTACAGGAAGTCTCCCTACCTGCCCTCAGTCTTTCTGGTCAGCCAGCTTATTATGGGCAATCACACAATCTTCTCCTCACAGTTAGCAACACATCTCATTCACCATGCAACAATTTGTGTAAAAACCTGCATACAATATAAAGCAGTTAAATGCCTACCTAATTTCATAGGTATCCAGTGTGGTAAACACCAACATAGTACATAATAAACACAACTTTATATATCATGCCAAAGTAGGAGACATATTTTTATTTTTTGAGTTGGTGTCTCACTCTGTCGCCCAGACTGGAGTGCAGTGGCCGCTCCC